>NW_027187289.1:3948978-4064323 GCF_028583685.1 Petaurus breviceps papuanus
CCTCCCTCCCTCCCTCCCTCCCTTCCTCCGTCCTCCCCTCCTTTCCTTCCCCTCCTACCTTTCCTTCCTCTCCTTTGCTTCCTTCCCTTTCATCCTTTCTTCCCTTCCTTTCTTCCATACTTTATACTGTGATAGATGGGTAACATTATATGTAATAACAGATAATCGTAATGCACAATAAGTGCATTAATTTAGTGCAGAACCAAATGATTGTAAAGTGACTTGGAGTGAGGGGAAGCATGTTTCAAAGACTGGGATCCAGGAAAATGTTGTATGAATTCCCATTTGAGTTTGGTTTGTTGTTATTATTAAGTTGTTTTTAAGTTGTGCTCTACTCTTCATGACCTCATGTGGGGTTTTCTTGGCAAAGATGCTGGCGTGGTTTGCCATTTCCTTCTCCAGATTATTTCATAGATGAGAAAATTGAAAAGTCTCATAAGACTTGCCTAGCATCACACAGCTAATAAGTGTGTGAGGTCAGACTTGAACTCTTCTTGTCTTGTGACCTGGCAGTCTGTCCTTTGTGCTGAAACTCTCAAGTATAGGAACAGTATTACTACCAAAGGCACACATAGAGAAAAACAGGGAACATTTTCTTAGGTCAATTTGACTATCATTGGGCAGAATATAGTTAGGGATATTTTGAGAGAAGTTTCAAAAAAGGTAGAAGAAAAAAGTGACTGTGAGACATATGCATAAAGAACCTTGGTTTGGTAGTAGAATCAGGGAAACAATGGAAATAGAAAGGACTGTTTAAAGTTCATTACGTTTGTTCAAGTAGATGATAATGAAGGAGTGTTCTAGGGAGGTGAAGGTAGAAATAAAGAAGAGAAGGCATAATTGAGAAAGATACTATACATGTAGAGTCAATAGAACAGGTGAGAGAGGGATGAAACAAAGTAACTCCTTAGCTTTCAAATATTGGAGACTGGATATAAATAGTGATTTCATAGACAGAACCAGTAAAATCAAATGTAAATGTAGGATCATTTAAAAGAGAAAGGTAATAATTTCTGATAAGTTGTCCAATTTGATATGTCTTTTAGTCAGTTGATAATGTCACTTTTAGTGGAAAGGTTGGAATTATACATTGAGAGTCATTTTCCAAGAGTTGATTCAGTAGTAGTGAATGAGATTGTAGAAAGAAAAATGTAGAGGGCACAACCTCGGGGAATATATCTCTTAAAGGGATAAATCAGAGGGTGAAGATCTAGTAAAAGTGACATAGAGGGAACAGTTAGAGAAATAGCAAGAGAACCAAAAAAGTATGTTTTCTCCAAAGTCAAGAGATACAAATGCTGCAGAGAGGTCAAGGGAAAAAGGGGATTGAATTTAATAACTGAGAGGTCATTTGATGAATTTAGAGAGAGTAGCTTCAGTCAGTGGTAGGAATAGAGATCAGATTGCAAGGAGTTTAGGAATGTACAGGCAGTGAAGAAATTGAAGAATCGAGTGTTGCTAAGTTTTTCAAGGAGTATAGTGGGGATAAAGAGATCATTCCATCTGATAGTACCCAGATGGAATAGAATAGTGAAGAGAAGAGAAGCCTTTTTTTTTTTAAAGGTCTAAGGTAGAATTTGACCCAGATAATTACTTACAGATGTGTGACCTTAGATGAGTGACATAACCTCTGCTTGCTTCAGTTTCTTCATCAGTAAAATGGGAATAATAACATCAGCACCTCCTAAGGGTTGTTGTGAAGATAAAATGAGATAATACCTGTAAAATGCTTTGCAATCCTTAAAGTTCTGTATAAATGCTAGCTGTTATTGAGAAGGATTGGGACTGAGAACTAGGGGAAGTATTTTTAACTTTTTAAAAATTTAAGTTTTATTGCTTTCAAATACATATTGTACTTAATATCGAGTTCCTCTGTAGGTCAGTGATTACTTGCCATTTTTAGGTAAATGTATAATGAATCAATTTTTTATATATTAGTTGGTTGAATGACAAAGTATTATACATTTGTTACTTTAAATAGATTATAGTTTTCTTCATAATCTTGCAATCTTGATTTAATTATTAGTTACATTTGACTATTTTCTTTCTTTCATATCCTACCGTGTTTCCCCGATAATAAGACCTATCCCGAAAATAAGCCCTCCCCTTACTGTGTAAGATTCCTCTAAAATAAGCCCTCCCCTGAAAATAAGCCCTATTGAGATTGCTACTGTAGTGAAGGTGATCCCCTGCACTACACGCTACATTACGGTGCCCTCTGTATGCACCGTCCCCCCCCCCCCATGAAACGCACGCCGCGCTCCTAGCTGCATCCAATCAGAGCTGCAGCAGTGAGAAAGTTATCCTGTTCTTCCCCAGTGATTTGCTTATTGAATAAAGGTACATTTTTTTGTTCACATTTACCTGTTTATTAAAATTGCTGTCAATGTTCATTAAAATAAGCCCTCCCCTGAAAATAAGCCCTCTGGTGTTTTTCTGTCCAAAAAAATTAATAAGACAGTGTCTTATTATTGGGGAAACACGGTAGGTTCAAGTTCTGGCTCTGCCACTTACTCTGTTAATTTGGGCAAGTCACTTCACATCTTTGCGTCTTAGTTTCCTCCACTGTAAAATGATACTCTCTTTTCTCTAGGTTTTTGAGGTATCACTCTCTTCTGGTTTTCTCTCTACCAGTCTGATTGCTCTTTCTCTTTTTCCTTTATTGAATCTTCCCTCAGATCACACATAATCTCTATGCCTAGGTGTCCCTCAGGGTTCTGTCCTATGTCCTCCTCTCTTCTCCCTCTATATTACTACTTCACTTAGAGATCTCTTCAACTCTGATGAATTAAATTACCATCTCTATGTTGATGAATCAGAGAGGTGGCACAGTGGATAGAGTACTAGGCATGGAAACAGGAAGACTCATCTTCCAGAGTTTAAATCTGTCCTGAGCCACATACTAGCTACGTAACCCTGGGCAAGTCACTAATCTGGTTTGCATCAGTTTCCTCATCTGTAAAAGGAGTTGGAGAAGGAAATGGCAAACCACTCCACTGTCTTTGCCAAGAAAACCCAAATAGGATCTTGAAGAGTTGGGCATGATTGAAATGACTGAAGAAAATTGCTGATGATTCTCAAATCTGCATTTCTTGCCCCAGTTTCTCTGCTGATCTCCAGTCTTGCTTCTCTAATTGCCTTTCAGACATCTTGAATTGGATGTCTGGTAGGCATCTTGTATTCAAGATGTTCAAAAATAGAACTCATTACCTTTCTTCTTAAAAAGAAGGCAACACAATCCTCCCAGTCCCTGAGGCTCACAACCTAGGAGTCATCCTCAACTCCTCATTATCTCTCCCCGCCCATATCCAATCTGATGCCAAGGATTGCTTATTTCACCTTTGTAGCATTTCTTGAATATGTCCCCTTCTTTCCTCGGGCAGTGCTACCACCTAGTACATACTCTCATCACCATATGTCTTGATTGCTACAGTAGGCTGGTGATTTGTCTGCCAGATTCAAGACTCTCCTCAATCTAGTACGCTCTCCATTCAGCCACTAGAGTGATTTTCCTAAAATGCAGGTCTAATCATGTCTTTCCACCTAATCAGTATGTTCCAGTGGCTTCCTATTGCCTTCAGTAGCAAATACAAAATGCTTCTCTATTTAGCATTCAAAGTCTTTCATAACCTAACCTTGTCTTATCTTTCCTGTCTTCCTACACCTTACTCCCTAGCATGTCCTCTTTGATCTGGTGACACTGGCCTCCTGACTGTCCAAGACACTCCATTTCTCAGCTAACGGTATTTCATACTCTGGCTATCCCCCTTGCCTGCAATGATTTCCCTCCTTCTCAGTCTACTCACCCTCCCTGGCTCCCTCTAAGTCCCAGCTAAAATCCTACCTTCTACAGGAAGCCTTCCCTAACTCCTTTTAATTTCAGTTCTTTACCTCTTTTAATTATTTCGTATTTATCTTATAGATAGCTTACTTTGCGTATATTTGTTTGTGCATTGTCTCTCCTCTTAGATTGTTAGCTCCTTGAGGGCAGTTACTGTTTTTTGCCTTTTGTATCCCTAACTCTCAGCACAGTGCCTGGCACATAGTAGGGGCTTAATAAATGTTTATTGAATGAATGAATGAACAATGAGGAGGTCGGACCAGATGATCTCCAAGATCTCTTCCAGCTCTAGATTTATGATCTTGTATTTATCTCTTGTATGGACACCATAGAAAAATATTATAATGGCTCATTTACTTTTTAGAATTTGTTATAATCTCATTAGTACTTGTGGATATGTCCTAGATTGTCAGTATTATTGTGTTATACAAGGTACTTCTTATTTTGTTATTTGTGGTTTTCTGACCCTTATTCCTTCATGACCTCCAATGCCACAGAGTAATGTAGAGAAAATCTTGATTTTTTTCTTTGTACGCTATGAGCCTGCAAGTCTGAGTAACTGTGTTGCTGTATGTGCCTAGTTTTGAGATCTTCCTCTACATAAGTAACATATTTATTCTGCTCGATTCCTTTCTCTCCCCACTCCTGTAACAGTTGTATATGAACGGCTTTACTTAAGCATTATCATTAAACTCAATCCTAGCTTGTGGGGAAGTGGTTTTCTATATTGTCATGGTACAAACCCTGTTATCTTGTATGTCAGTGCCTCAGCTATTCTAACTACCTCACCTGACTCACTGTTCATTTTACATACTTACGCTGGTTTGGATTTAAGCTGCTTTCATCTTCTTGTCCAGTAAATCCTATTGATCTGCATCTTGAAGATCCTTTTTGGTCTCCTCCTGTATTTTTGAGATAATATGTCTACAAATGTATCTTAAAAAATAAAGCTTGGAAGATTATTGTACATACTGTTAAGAGACCCATCTTTGTATCTGAGCCCACTCCTGCCTTTAGGCAGTTTTAATTGTATAGTGTAATTTTTATGGGGACCCAAGAGGATCAGTATTCACTAATCTGGATTCTTGAAGGTGGGGTCAGATGATAGCAGCAAAGAGTCCATTAAGAGTGAAGCAGGAAGGAAAAAAAAAGATTGAAGCAAGAAGCCATTTATTCCTGCAAACTGGGCTAGACACTGAAATGTAAGGAATTTAAAATGAGCCTGTCTTATAAGAGTTTCCTGATGTATAAATTTTTAGGACAGCATTCATAAGCCAAACTGTATTCAGTTTAACATTGTAAAAAACAAAGAAAAGAAAGATAGCTATTAATTAAATATGCAGGTGGTTATACAAGTATACTTGTTGCAGAAAAATCTATATTATTAGATAAAGATGTTATTTTCTGAGTATAGCTAGTCTCATGAAATCAAAGAAATCTGTGTGTGGGTCAGACAGGGAGGAGAACTTTCCCAGGACTCAGTGTCTGCCACCTTCAGCAGCTAAGTCTTTTTGTACTGATATCAAAAGCAAAAAGAAGACATTGAAGGACACTGGCTACTACAGCTGGTTGTACAGTTTGGTAAGGGTCATTTTTTACAGCAAAATGGCCGATACAGAACAAGATGGAGTCAGCCGGATGCAGGGCTGTTTTTAAGGACGGGAGGCCCTACATGTTACACAAGCATGCCAAGGAAATTCATGATGCAGTAACAGGAGTTTTTGTAAGGGTATTAAGGTAAAGGTGACAAGGAATCTTACTGGAAGCTGCTAACCTCAGGAAACTTGCTGAAGTCAGTTTCTGGGGTCATGTGGTAAGAGGAATTTTGTCCACTTCTCTCACAACTCTTTACCAAGCACAGCATTATTTGTTATACATCTGCCATCCCTGTCCCTTTCTCCCATTGGTGGGTTCCTCCATTTTGGAGAGTGGTCCAGGATAGCCAACCTTCTTCCCTTTTCCTGTATATAGAGAGGAAGAACTCAAAACTAGGCACATGCACAAAACAGTTTCTCAGGCTTGTAGGCACATGATGTACAAAGACTTTCTGGACTTCAGTACCATACTTGTCCTGCAGTATCATCTTGAAACCTTTCTTTGAGTCTGAGGCCTCCTCACTGGGACATCCACTGTCCTAGCTTACTGGCCTCCTCCCATTGGTGTCTTCCTCTTAGAGCCTCAATTTTGAAAAGGGACTCAGATAGGTTGAGATAACCTTCAGATGACTTTCTGGATTTTCACACTATGGCCCCGCATTGGCTTTTTGCACACGTGTTTACTGACTAATTCATTCTAATTCTGCTATACAACTAGTTCTCTACCAGTGAGTTTGAGTGAGATAAAATATGAGTATTTATGTATTGATCGAGACCCCCTTGTGGAAGAGCAGTACACTTTCCATGTTCTGGTCTTGATTGGGTTTTGCATTATCTGTGTTTCTTTGAAATTTGTCTGTAATTTGCGTCAGGGGAAGTCTTTTGAGTAGAGTATACCACAGATGTGTTCATAGTGTTAACTAGAGAGGCATACAAGCACTTGTCAGCAATGAATCTGTACTACAAGGACAGTGATGGCTGTATCCTTTGACAACATCTTCTGAACCATTCTCTATTCACTATAGTAGTTGTCATGAGACTGAGACTTTGAAAGACTGGGAGGATGAAAAATAAGGCTATGTAAATGGATGCTGTGATGAACGTCAGATATGATTTAGGAGATTATTGGTTCAGGGATTTAATTAATGCACTTTGATAGATTTGTGATTTGATTGTGTTGGGTACTCTCTTTGTTCATTTAACTCATTCATATCCTCCCACCTTGTGTGATTCTTTTTCCATTTTCATCTGCCTGCTAAAGGAAGTTCCTGCAATGAGATGGTTGGAAGGGACCTTCCTTTATTTCTCTTGCTTGTAGTATGGATACCAGTGGAATACATGGACTGTTTGTTTTCCCTTGTTCTCACTATGTGACTGACCTACCTTCACCCCCCCCCCCCAATAACAATTCTCTCATCCTTTATTTTGCTTTTCTTTTAACATTCATCGTGGAATTTGTTGCAACCTGTTCACCAATCATTACCCTTTGTGCCTTTTCCAGCTTCAGTTCTTTGGATTCTGTAACATTCCATGACTCGTAGGTATATAATATACTTGGAGGTACATTATTGTTTAAAAGATATGAATCATTCTTTTGGAGAAAAGCTTGGGTTCATTAAAAATACTAGGTGATTTCCCATAGGCAATCCAGCCTACACTTTTTCCTATTAAATGAATGTTCATTTGAAGTGTGTGTCCACAGTATATGTATGATAGATTTTGAGTTGACTGCTTAGATGCATATTATTGTCTGGACACTTGTTTTTTCCTAGATGGAGTTAGATCAAACTCTTTAAAGTTATTAGGACTTTGCTTTAGGAGGCTTCTTGATACCCTGTAGCCTGATAGAACCATCTCAGTTCTGCCTCAGTAGGAGTGTCTGGAGAACTTCACTACACATAAGAAGTCTCTTTTCAGCTTAGACATTGAGCTGGTCAGCGTCCATGACTATGCATGCACCTGTAGTCTTACATCATTTTAATAATTAGAGGGTCTTGTTTAATTTTGACAATTGAATGGATTGCAGCTTGTTTAGAAGTCAGCTTTTTTCTCTACTGAGTCAAACTTCTTTATCTTCACTAAATAACAGAATGAGATCCTGTATTTGTATTATACGTTTCATTGTTTTATGTAAAAATATATTGTAGAAAAATATATTTCAAAAGTCTGCCTTTTCTAATCTCTTCATCTAAAGTGTTCTTAATGCATGTAAAATTTTTGTAAGGGTGTAAAAGAGGTAAATAGGCATTTATTAAGTACCTAATATGTGCTAGGCATTGTGTTAATAAGCACTTTGCATGTATCTCATTTGATCTTTACCTTAGCGCCGGGGAAGTAGGCACTATTATGATCTCCATTTTACAGTTGAGGATATTGGTTTTTATTGGCAGGTAGAGATTAAGTGATTACCCCAACATTATGCAGTTACTAAGTTTTGGAGGTGGTATTTGACCTTCCCAGCATTCTATCCACTCTTCCACCTGGCTCTCTTTTATGTAACACAGGTGTATATGTTAGTAATTATTTATATTGTTTGTTACCTTTTTTGGATGAGTGTTCTGGGATAATAATATCACAGATGTTTTTCTTTCTAAGTATTATCTGCCCTTTTTTTTCAGCATCCTCAAATTTGTGTTACCTCTGAAACAAATCTTTTCTCCAAAGTTACTAATGATCTCTTAATTGCTGAATTCAAATGGCTTGTACTCTATCCTCCTTCTCCTTGACCTCTCTGATGCCTTTTTGAAATTGTTGAGCACCTTCTCTAGGTTTTTGGGACAATGGGACTCTCCTGGTAAGGGTAAGGGGAGACCCTTGCCTATCAGAGTACTCCTCATTCTTCTTTGCCCTATATATTTTTTTAAATATTGTGAAAGACTAACTATATTTCCCTCCATCCTATCCCACCCCCAACTTATTCTGTTTTCTCCTTTGACCCCATCCCTTTTCAAAAATGTTTACTTCTAACTACTCTCTTCCCTAATCTGCCCATCCCCCCCTTTTGTCCCCTACCCCCCCTATTTTCCTGTAGGTTAAGATACCCAGTTGAGTGTGTATGTTATTCCCTCCTTAAGCCAAATTCAGTGAGAATAAGGTTGACTCATTCCCTGTCACCTTCCTGCTCTTCCTCTCCATTGTAACAGTGTTCTTTTGCCTCTTTTATATGAGATAATTTATCTTAATCTATCTCTCCCTTTCTCCTTCTCCCAATAAATTCCTCTCTCACCTCTTAATTTTATTTTTTAGATATCATTCCTTCATATTCAGCTCATCCTGTGCCCTCTGTCTTTGTATACATGAACATACATATGCCCACACTCACATATATATTTATATACACGTACACCCTCCTATACATACATATATATGTATGTATACATATATATATTCCCTTTAATTATCCTCATATTGAGAAAAGTCTTATGATTTATAATTATCATTTTTCCATGTAGAAATATAAGTAGTTCCTTTAATAAGTTCCTTATGATTTCTTTTTCCTGTTTACCTTCCAATGCTTCTTGTATTTGAAAGTCAGATTTTCTGTTCAGCTCTGATTTTTTTCATCAAGAATGCTTGAAAATCCTCTATTTCATTGAATGACCATATTTTCCCCTGAAGCATTGTACTCAGTTTTGCTGGGTAGATGATTCTTGGTTTTAGTCCTAGCTTCTTTGACCTCCGGAATATCATATTCCAAGCCATTCATTCCCTTAATGTAGAAGCTGCTAGGTCTTGTGTTATCCTGATTGTGTTTCCACAGTACTCAAAATTGTTTCTTCCTGACTGCTTGCAGTATTTTCTCCTTGACCTGGGAACTCTGGAATTTGGCTATAATATTTCTAGGAGTTTTTTTTTATGGTATCTTTTCCAAGAGGCGATTGATGCATTCTTTCCATTCCTATTTTGCCCTCTGGTTCTAGAATATCAGGGTAATAATCTTGCTTGATAATTTCTTGAAAGATGTTGTTTAGGCTCTTTTTGTGATCGTAGCTTTCAGATAGTCCAATAATTTTTAAATTCTCTCTCCTGGGCCTATTTTCTAGGTCATTGGTTTTTCTAATGAGATATTTCACCTTGCCTTCTATTTTTTCATTTGTTTGGATATGTTTTATATATAGTATCTTGATTTCTCACAAAAAGTCATTAGCTTCCAATTTCTCCAGTGCAATTTTGAAGGAGTTATGTCTTCAGTGATTTTTTGAAATTCCTTTTCCATCTGGCAAATTTGGCTTTTTAAAGCATTCTTCTCCTTACAAGGTTTTTGGGTCTCTTTTGCCATTTGAGTTAGTCTACTTTTTAAGGTGTTATTTTCTTCAGTGCATTTTTGGGTCTCCTTTAGCAGGCTGTTGACTCGTTTTTGTGATTTCCTTGCATCATTCTCATTTCTCTTCCCAGTTTTTCCTCTATTTCTCCTACTTGATTTTCAAAATCCTTCTTCAGCTCCTCCATGGCTGTAACCAGTTCAGAGTTCTGACTTTGCTGTCTTCTTCTCGCTCCATGCCTTGATCCTTTTTGTCCCCCGAAAAGGATTCTTTGGTCTGTTTGTGCTTCCTCTGCTTGCTTATATTGCCAGCCAATTACTTGACTTTTGAGCTCCTTACCACAGTAGAACTCTGCTTCCAGAATGGAGACAGCTTTGCCTCAAATCACTGGGGTTTTCATAGCTGCTGGAGCTATTAGGAGGCTGCCGTCTCTATAGTCCCCACAAGTCCTGGCTCACTGGACATACACCCCAGGACCACCACCTAGGATCACGATCCAGATCCAAGCAGGTTAAAGCAAGAGCCATTATCCTCTGAATTGTTGCTTGGTCGCCCTAGGATCTACAGGCCAGGAGCCCCTGAAGCAGCCACGTGGCAGCCCCTCCTTTGCTTCTTACCTCAGGGGGCAGGGGCCGAACAGAGCTCTTCTGTCCCTCCCCTTCCAACAGCGTTCCACACTGATCTCTTATTTTATCTTTGGCATTTATGGGTTTAGAAGTCTGGAAACTGCCACAGCTGCTGGTGATTCACTCTCCTGCAGTCTGCTCTGACGGGCTGCTGGTTGGGGCCTCCCTGGGACTGGAACCAGGCTGCTCCTGCAAGCTCAATTCCCAGCTCACCGTGATAAACCTTTCCTATCAGCCTGTTCCACTGTCTTCAGTGGGAGATTTGTTTCTCTCTGTGACGTTGTGGGTTCTGTACTTTTAAAATTTGTTTAGAGTCTTTTTTTTTTTTTTTTAACAATTATTGGAAGTGGTTGGAGCTGGAGCCTACGCCAAGTCTGTGCTTCTGCTCCACCATCTTGGCTCTGCCCCCTTCTTTGCCCTATCTTTATCCAGGTCCTTCCCTCTCTTATTCTCTACTATTTCACTTAGTGATTTCATCAAGTCTGGTGTATTTAATTATCATCTCTGTGTGGTTGCTTCTCAGATCTATCCATGATTCCCTAACCTTTCTGCTCACCTCCAGTCTCAAATCTCCAACTCCCCATTTTGAAGTAGATGTCCAGGGAACATCTTAAATTTATGTCCAAAACCGAACTCATTTTCTTTCCTCTTAAACCATCCCTGCCCTCTTCTTCATTTCCCTATTTACTTTTGAGGACACCACTATCTTCCAGGTGCTCAACTCAGGTATCATCCTCAGTTCCTCACTGTCTCTCACTCTTCATGTCCATTTTGTTAC
This sequence comes from Petaurus breviceps papuanus, assembly GCF_028583685.1. Taxonomy (NCBI): domain Eukaryota; kingdom Metazoa; phylum Chordata; class Mammalia; order Diprotodontia; family Petauridae; genus Petaurus; species Petaurus breviceps. Next base: position 3,960,081 of record NW_027187289.1, read on the forward strand.
TAAGATCTGTCTATTTTCCCCTTTGCTACTGGGGTAGCTAAGGTTGATGAATCACTTGAGCTTGAGAGTTCTGAGTTTATTAGGGTACTGTTTGACTCCAATATGGTGAAGGGAAGGAATAGAGGAGGTATAAGATGGTACCAAGCTGCTTATGGAAGGCACAAAGTTGTTCAGTTTGGAAATATAATATGTCAAAGCTCCTGTGGGGATCACTAGTATGATCTTGCCCATGAATCTTGCCACATTTCCAGCATTGGTAAGATAGGGAGACCCATTCATTACCTTCACAACATTGTGCCATCACAGCTCAATGAATACCTAAATGTAGAGAAATGTATGTATTCCTCTAAAATATATATTGTCAGAGATGAATCTAGAGACTGAAATGTCCTAGGAAGGAAAAGAACATGAGAACTATAGTGATTAAAAGTTAGAAGGTATAGTAATTACCTGCGTTATGTACATCTAACTTCTTAGTATGTAAATGAAGAGTCATTCACAAGTTCTTCCCCACCTCAGGGTTGTACCAGGAACCAGCTAGTGTTTTCTAATAACTGACCTGTCTTTTAAATTTCAAAAATATTGCATAATCCCCTTCTCTATCATACATAATAGCTGTACTTTTAACATTAGTAGATCATGTTTTGCTGGAACAAAAAATAAGGATAACAATGCTGCATTCACAAATGGATTTGCATTGACCCCTTGTAAAAATTACATTTTCTCCTGAGTTAACTATGGTTTACAATTTTTTTTTCTCCATATATATAGTATTTCATTGTTATAGGTTAAGTAGGTTTTGTTTGCTAACCTAGATATTCATTAACCTTTTATGCTAGTGACTTCTCTTTTAAAGTTCCCTAGAATCTATTTTGTATATATCATGTATATACAAATATATATCATGTGCATACATGTATATGTACAGGTGCATTTCCTACAGGGTAAGTTCTTTTGAGCAGAAACTTTTTTCACCTGAGAATTAAATATTTTTTCTTTATATGCCTAGCACTTAGTGTGTGCCTAGAACATGAAGGAAGCACTTGAATGATTGTGGTAAAATACAGTCACGTTTAAAAAACGAATTTGCAAACCAAATAATAAAATTTAAATTCTTTTTAAACAGAGTTATGACCTTCTATACTGTTTTTAAATATCTGTATTTACAATTTTATACAATAAAAGTTTTGAAAAAAGTCTTTATTATTAGGATAGGGTAGAGTAGTTTGTAACATCTATTACAAAATATATTTTCTTTTGTACTGTTTCAGAAATGGTAATAATAAAAGAGTAATTGTAAACGTAGTAAATAACCCAATTCTGTTTGTAGGTACCAGTGTAGTAGAATTTCAAAACAGACTAAAGTCATGTCATTTGGTAATTATTTTTTCTTATTTTATATTGTTCGAGAAAGACAATGCAGATAAAGGCAAGGAAAGGTCCTATTTTTGCTACTAAAATCACCAGTTTACTCTGTCTCTTTAGCATACAGGTGTTCAATTTGTTCTCATTAAAAAAAATATTTTTAATATGCCTTTTGGATTTATTTTCCAGTTAGATGGTGAGTATGTATAGAAGATAGGAATCATTTAGTAGTGGTAATAATAATATCACATTTATGCAGCACTTTCAGTTTTACAAATTACCTTCTTCACAACTACCTTATAAAGCAAATAGTGCAAATATTTGCATTTTACATGTAAAGAAACAGGCTAGGGGAATTTAAGAAAATTTTCAGTTATACTGTGAATAGCAGTGAAGTTACCCTCTATTCCTTACAGCTCAGTATACTACTTTATAGAGTCTGCCCAGTAAATGCTTATTAACCAGCCAGGTATTAAAATCTTATTATTATTATTTTTTGGAGGGCAATTGGGGTTAATTTCCTTTACAAATTGGTATCTTAATCTTGTCAGTAACAGAGCAGATATAATTTTGATTAGGGTTCCATTTTGTATTTTCTTTTTATATCAATTTTTTTTTATCCTGGAATTGATCAACATCAACAGATTTGAATATTTCCATATACGAAGAATAGGAAGGGAATATGATGAAACCATGACTGTCATTATGTACAACTTGACTTTTGTTCTGTTTTTTTTTTAAGAAGTACTATATTCAGTATATTAGTTCTAACAGCCATCCTACTTGTCTGTATTTACCTCTAAACTTCCCTTCTGTTCTTTTCTGTGCATCTTTAAAAATGCTCCATTAAACATTCCTCATTCCTCTTCCCCTAAAATGTTTTAAAAAATAATTCCTTGTAACATGTTAGTTATGCAAAACAGTGGGAAACAAATTTCATCTTAGGTTCTTTGGAATCATGATTGGTGATTACATTGATGAGAGTTTTATCAGTTTGTCATTGGTGATGTTAGAATTCAAGGGGGAAAACAACTTTTCCTTTTCTGTTGAAAGAACTAAATTGTTTGAGGAATTTGTTGAATAAAATTGTTTTTGTTATTTATAATTTTATATTATTACTACTCTGTCATTTAACATTAAACTTTCAAGTACATATTTTCTAAAATTTACAGACAGAATTAATGTGATTTCTGGGATTTCCTTTTGGACTAGACTTTATCTAAAGCTATTGTTACAAAGTTTTGAAATACTATATTGATGCTCAGTATATGATATACTATTTTAAGTGGAGAATGTCTTTTTTTTCCCATATTTCTCTTCTCACTTAGTGTGATGTTTTTCTTTGACATTCTACTCAGTCATTCCTTCATTCTCTAGCTATTAGTTGAATACAGGTCTTTACTTTAGGAAAGTAGAAAACATTTTGCAGGATAAAAACAGTGCCATTTTCCTTAAACCATATATTTTTATTTTTAAACACAATGTTTTGAGTCATAATTCCTGCATTTGATATGCTGTTCCTAATTAAAATGTCATGGTTTATATAAAATATACTGTGTAAATAAGCAAAACCATTGTTATCATTGTATTTAACTGCTAATGTTTCACCTCAGATTTCAGTAGAGCAGCATGTTTAGCAGAATGTCTAACTTTTGTGAATTAAGCATGTTAAAATTTGATATTTTACCTATTGTGTATTGGTATAAAACTTTAGATGCTAGTGTGCTTACTTAAACCTTCTATAAAAAAAGTGGTGGTGGTAGAAATATTCCTTACCCAAATAATATTTGTTTAGGTATGAAAAGTGGTATACTTAAAATTTAAAAGCATAGAAGGAAACATGCTTTTTTATACCTTGTAATGAATGTATTATTGATCATCATACAGTAATTAGACTTCATTGTTTTATTTAGTTGGCTTGGAGAGTTGTAATAGTAATGGAAATCTGAAGATGTTGCCTGCCCCTTGGCCCCTTGATAAGCTTAAGCGAATCTCAGAACCTTCCCTGATATGAAAATATACTCTGTCCCCAATAGGCTGAATGTGCTCACATGGAGCTTGTGGTGGGAGGCTTGGTTTTCGGGAATGCTTTTTGATTGGGCAGTGGGTCAAGAGGGTTGTGGCATCCAGGAGAAGGCTATGTATACCGTGATGTGAGGTTTTGCTTTGGGGCTCACTTTGAGAAGAGTTGTGTGATTTGGCCAGATGAGACTCTGGGAAGCTGTTGAGCCCCCCAGCTTTGAAAACTCAGATGTTGGTGCTTCCTTCTCTGGTAATTTACTAGGTATGGATGTCATGGTCAGACAGCTGGAAACCCTGTCTGCTGATCTGTTTCTCTGTATTTTTTTGACTGTATGTATGTATTCTTTGAAGTTCAGGGTGCTGACTTTTTCCCCTAAACTAGGTAAATGATAATTGTTTGATTAAAGTAAGATTGGTAACCCATTTTGAGTTGCTTTCCTTTAGAAAAACTGATCAGAGAACCTGTGCTAGTAGCCATCTTGGGTATGCTAGGGTGCTTGCTGCTACAAGAGTATACGAAGCTTGTAGACTGCATAGAAGTTTCTTTTCAGAGACTGAAGCAGGGCAGTCTCCTAAATGTAGTGGATTCAGTTAGTACACTTGTGTGACTTTGTCCAGTTTTATTCCAAATGGTTTTTGTTTTTTTGTTTTTGCCTTTTGACAATTGGGGTTAAGTAATTTGCCCAAGGTTGCACGGCTAGTTTTTTGTGTGTGGGTGTTAAGTGTCTGAGGCCAGAGCGGAACTCGGGTCCTCCGGACTCAGACGCCTGCGCTTTACTCACTGCGCCACCTAGCTGCCCCAATTCCACATATTAATAGGAATGGAGGCAATGGATAGTAGGAACACTCCCAAGTTTGGGACTTGGCGGGGTCTGATTGATAATAGGATAAGAAGGGGGTTGGTGATTTGAGTGTACAGAGTAGAACTGGTCCAGATAGAAAATGGAGGAGATTGTAGATGGTGAAAGGGTGATGGCCTGGGAAAGAACTGAGGGGTGGAAAGATTTGTGATCATGAGGTAGACAAACAGCGTTAGGGATTGTGAGCCACAGGCAATACTGAATGATACAAAGATCACAAGATCAGGAGCTTCGGAAATAGCCCTTGAGGATGGTGGTAACATCTAAAGTATGACCATTTTGGTGTATGCTGAGGTAGCATATAAGAGTGAGCTAAGAAGGTGATTAGGAATGAGTACATTGAGGAATTGACTAGTTGATTAATAGATTATTTACATAAGACCCAGAAACAATTGATCTTGTTGGCAGTCTTTGAACACCCCCAAGGACTGAAACTACCTGGGGTAAGGACTGACTATCAGCAAGTTATTCAGGAAACATTTATTAAACCCCTCTGCATGCTACGTACTGTACTAAGTGATAGGGATACTAAGACACACAAATATTGAAAAGGTGATTGTCTTCAAGGAAAACATGACATTTATAACGGAGATAGCATGTTAAATAAGTACGTAAAAGATGCATACAGAATAGAAGCAAGGTAACCTTAGAGGGAGATAACAGTTAACTGGATGGGAGGAGGTAGGGGAATGGGAAAAGCTTCCTATAGAAGGTGTGGTTGAAGCCAAATCTTGAAGGCAGCCAGAGATGCTAAAAGGCAAAGGTGAGTGGGAATAACATTCTAGGTATTGGGAATAGCCAATGCAAAGGCACAGAGATGCAAGAAAAAGTGTTACAAAGAAAAAAGTGATAGGCTTTTGGCAACAGATTAGAGACAGGGGTGTGCGACAGAATGAGGAATTGAAGATGCCACCTATGTTGTGAACCTGGGGCACTGAGAGAATATTTGTCTCCTGTACTGTAATAGGGAAGTTAGGAAGGGAGGAATGTTTGGGAGTAAAGACAGTTCAGTTTTGGACATGCTGAGTTTCTTAGATGTCCAGTAGGATGCATTAAAGAGCTGCTAGAGTCCAAAGGGCAGCTAGGAGGTAAAGTAGATAGAGCACCAGGCCTGGAGTCAGGAAGACCTGAACTCAAATCTGACATCAGACACTTATCAGCTGTGTGACCCTGGGCAAGTGGTTAACCCTGTTTGCCTCAGTTTCCTCATGTGTAAAATGAACTGGAGAAAGAAGTGGCAAACCGCTCCAGTATCTTTGCCGAGAAAGCTCCAAATGGGGTCATGAAGATTTGGGCACAGTTGGAAAGACTGAGAAGAAACAATAGTTTATTGGTGCAGAATGCAGTCAGCCCTATGCTTCAGTCTGAGGATGGGGAGATAAGGCAGTGCAATGACTCAGACAGCTGAGGCAGGAGTTGATGCAGACCCGGTGTGGTTGTGGGCGTGGGTGGTAGGCAGTGTATATGAGACACAGATCCGAAGGCAGAAATGACAAAGGTGGCGTGCGTGGGAAGCATGAGAGTCAGAGACTGGGAGCTGTGTCCTGGGTGACTGAAGATGAGGCTCACCCTTAAGAGGAGGAAGCAGCTTCTGGAGGGGGGATCCTGGGAAAGGGCACAAACTCTCATCTGAAGATTGAATTTGAGATGCCCATGGCCCATAATCTTAAATTCTCAAGAGCTCAGTTGGTGGTGTCAGGGCTACTTCTGCAACACCTGCTGCATATACCTCTTGTTTTCCTGCTGCTCTGTGCAGACCTCATTATCTCTCGCCTGTACTAGTTCCCCGGGCCTTCTGGTTGGCCTGCTTATTGCATGTCTCTCCTGACTTGACTCCATTTTATTTTCTAAGCACATTTCTAAGCACAGCTCTTACAGTGTCATTCTTCCTGACTCCAGGACAGGCATGCTATTCACAGTGCTACCTGTCTGTGGACCCTTTGTGACCCAGTGAACCGTACTGTCCATGGAGTTTTCTTGGCAAAGGTACTGGGCTGGCTTGCCATTTCCTTCTCCAGTGGATTAAGGCAAACAGAGGTAAAATGACTTGCCTAGGATCACACACCCAGTGATTTAGACCAGATTTGAAGTCAGGTCTTTATAACTTTAGGTCCTGTGCTCTATTCACTAAGCCACGTAGATGCTTCCTAGTTTTCCTAATTACTCTTGCCAAATACAACTTGGGAGTTCTTCTCTCCTGCTACCAGACTCCCCCCAAGTCATCTATGTCTGTAGGTGTATTGAAAAGCTAGTCTTTCCCCGATCATTTTTTAGATTCTGAGGCTAATTTACATTGGTTAGTAAATACTGAAAGTGAGACTTGAATCCAGGTTTTCTGACTATAATATTTGCCTTTCCAGGATAATTTATTTCCCCAGGATTCCAAATAGTTGCGAAGTTGGCACAATAGATATCAGCTTATCTAAGGATATGAACAACTAGAAATCTCAAGACATGAGAATTTCTTCATGATAATATTCACTGAATGATGTGCATAAATATAGTAGAAAAAGTGCTGGAGTGTATCCAGATGATTTGGATTCAATTCTAACCTTACCTTTGGCAAATCGCTTCATCTTACTAGGCCTGGCCTTACTAAGTTTTCTCATCTGTAAAATCGGATAACCTACATGATCTACTTCTGAAGTTACTTCTAGTTCTAAATGTATAATAATCCCATAATCTCATTAATCAAAAATATTTGTTCATTTTAGGATATTTTCATTCTTTTCTAATATTTATATGCCATATAGTAATTAACTGAAATTGGAAAAATTGTATTTGATTTCAGTGATATTGCTTTTAATCAAAGAGTTTGACATACAAAATCCTATCTTCTTTCAGAAGTGACTTAGAGCAGCTTTATATGTTAGAAAGAAAGGGAATCTTTTAAAATTTTATTCCAGTAAGATTTCTGTCTTTGAATTAAAGATTAGTTGAATTGAATTACCCCTTTTGATGATATTTAGTGCCTCAATTAGGTATTTAAACCCTAATATAAAGGCAAATATTTTATTACGTGTTCTGATAAAGAACCTGTTCTCACTCGTTTTATAATACATTTTTGATACCTAATAATTGATTTTTGTTATTCACATTTTTTCTCAGTATAATGGCTAACTTTTCTGAACTTCACTTCATCATTAATGTGATTCAGAGAAAAATGCAATGTGTATATACCCGTAACCACACTATTTCATGAGTGAGTTCACTCAAATTTTTACTTCACTGTGTGACTATTCCACCTTGGAGAATATTTACTCATATCCAATTGAATTGTTTTCAGTGATTTAAAATCCTGTGCTATTAGAAACACATATAAAGTAATAAATTTTTGGAGTAGTATTATAAACCTCTACTAAATATAGTATAATTTTATTTGATTGTCTTGGGAGATGGATGTGTAAAGTGCTTTGTGTTTTTCATGGGCTTTAGATCCATGGTGGTGGTGATGGTGGTGGTGATGATGGTGATGGTGGTGGTGGTGGTGGTGGTGGTGGCGGTAGTGGTAGTGGTTAGTGGTAGTCGTAGTAGTTGTTGCAGTGGGTTCTGTTGTTTTATAATGGGGTTCTTTAATTGATGTTGAATTGTGTCTTTCAGTACACACAGGGTTAAATGAAAAGGTTGTAGTCATCTAGTGAGCATTTTTCCTTTAATGTGCTCATTAGCAGTGGCAAGTCCAGGTTTTAGCACATGTCAGTAATTTACATTTCATTGCTTGAGTGGCTGCCCTTGTTCAAGAGTTGTTTCTAAGCCTGATGAATATACTTGTATTGGGAATAAACAGAGTAGAAGAATTGAAAGCCAAATACCCTGCCAGGCTTTTCAGTAGGTTCTGAAGTTTCCAGTGGATCACTGATTAGCAATGCATGAAGCAGTATGAAAAATGCAAAGATAAGGCCTACAGAAGTTGCCACAGGTAGGCTATCCTATTAAACTCCTTCCCCACCTTCCCGTCTCCTTTTTCCCCAGCTACTTTTGCATTCCATCATCTCTAGATTCTCTTTTTTGGGGTAGGTCTTCTCTTAATTGGAAAAATATTATATTAGATCTTATAACATCAACCAGGTTCCTTTATGCATTTCTTACTATTAAGCAAACTCTGATTGTCATGCAATGAGTCCTAAAGAAACAAAGAGCTTGATAGGCTTTACAGCTCCCTGGGATCAGATTATTGTGATTGGAATCCCCCTGAATATTTCTTCGGGGACTCATTTCTTCCCCACTGCCTGATTGATATCAGCCTTTTCTGGCTTTTGAAGACTTGTGGAAATGTGTACTGGGAGGCAGTGGCAGTAGGGTTAGCAATTTGAGATATAGGTCACTGTTTTTCTTTTTGAAACTGTGGTGTGTAGAAAGGCACAAAAGTTTCCTTCCATTGAAAAACCTAAAATTTTATAATAATTTTTTTGACCCCAAAAGTTACTGCAAATGTTTGCATGCACATATAGTGTAATCTTTATTTTTAAACACTGCCATATTTAGAAGATGAATATCTTATTGACTAATTATGTGTTTTTTAAAGTTTGTGTGTTACCTATGTAACAAATAAGTACAGACTTATAAAGAAATGTGTGTTTGTTTAGGATGTATGTATATATGTATATTCTTCGGATTGCAAATAAAAATTCCTTCTCATATCATTGAAGAAAAGATTGAACTTTAGTACCAATTCTAAATTTTTAGGCAAAAATTAAAGTGCACAGAATATATTGTTTGTATCTGTAAATGATCAGGTACTATTAGAAAGCTTAAAAAAAATGTCAACATTTAGGATAAGTGATTTGAGTCAGGTAATCTTAAATAAGCACTTACGTGTCCTAAGTTTTAAAATACATGCTTCAGATGTATTTGTGAAAGTCTAAGAATAGTATCTTCTCTAAAAGTATAACAAAAGCTATAAACTTTTAAACATCTCAGTGGGAGAATGGATGAGGATTTAGGTGGCATAACATACTTTTCTCAAAACTTTTACTTCAACCAATATTGCCTGCTATGTGCCAAGTTATTCTGGTAGCTGCTTTAGGTGATATAAAGATGATTCTGTATTCCCACTCAGGCATTTTTGTGAGATCATTAGTTGCCAAAGTTTCAGCTGTGCAAAAGTATATACCATAAACCATCATCTTTTACTTTTTAAATGAGCACACAAAGCTCTTCTGTTATTGTTAGCTTTTAGAAACACATACTCTTAAAAGAACCTTTTAAGAATTATTAGTTTGAGAAATCCTTATGCTGGGTAGTAGCTTCTAAAATCACTTGCAGATTTTTGGAGGATATCAGTAACTTTTGAAGTATCTTTGAGTTTTTTAACTGTCAGATATAATAGCACTGTTTCTTTAGCAACTACTGCCAGAAAATGGCTGCATTGACTAGTAAAAGAATTTGTCTGGGTTCAAATTGAAGGTGATGTCTGTCTTTAATTGATGGTTTGTTTTCTTGTAAGTCAGTAAAAATTTGGTAAAACATGAATTATTCTTGCAAAGTGAAATAGTTTGAGTAGATGATGCTATGAAAAATGGACTGATGGAGAGGTGTTAATATCTAAATTAATTGTTCAGACATTTCATTCTTTAATGATTCTTCTATAGTTGTAGAAAAACAAAGCTTTTCACAATGCCATTTTTTTACTCCAGAAGAATATTGTTGCTTATTGTTTTTGTTTAGTCATGTCTGACTATTTGTGACAAGTCCATGGAGTTTTCTTGGCAGAGATACTGGAGTGGTTTGTCACTTCCTTTTTCAGCGTGTTCTTATTTTTACAGATGAAGAACTGAGGCAAATAGGGGTTAAGTGACTTTCCCAGGGTCACACAGTTGGTGTCTGGTGTTGGATTTGAACTCAACTATTCTTAACTCCAAGCTAGTGCTCTACCTAACCTATTGCACTACTTGATTGCCCCATTCATTTGCTTTGTTAGTAATATTTTTCACTTAAATAAGTGACTTTGGTGTAAAGGCTATTCAACTACTTTTAGTGTTACTTTAGTGTAGTAAGGTGAAGCTTTGTTAAAAATTTAAAAGGGCGGCATTTCTAAATCTTTACTTTGTCAAATATTTTAGTTAACTTCTTTAATGAAGAAATCTTGAGTTTGATTTATTTTTGTTGTACATACTCAGTTTTGTTTTATGAAGATGAAATGGCCAAATATTGCTTTTAGTTTTATGTTTTAAATATATTTTACATATTCCTGTCCAGAGGAAGTTTGTGCATGTGTGCGTGTGTGCATGTGTGCATGTGTACATGTGTGCATGTGTACATGTGTGCATGTGTGTGTGTTTTGTCTGTGTATCTGTATGTATAAGAGAGACAGAAAAAGACAGGTGGGGGAAGGAGGGAGAAGAAAGAATGTAGGGAAGGGGAGAGACAAAGATAAGAAAAAATGTATGTGTGTAAGCAGTGTTAAATACAGTTAGACAAATCACTGTACATTAGATTTGTTTGACTTTTTTATTAGAAGGGAGGAGGCCTCATCACATCAGTTGTTTTTGCTTAACTGGGGCATTTTTGAGGGGTAATGTGTTAAATTACAATGATGATTAGGGAACAAATCTAAAAATGACTGATATAAAACCAAAATGCAAAAAATAAGACATTTTAAAGTATGTATACTTATCTTAAAGTTTGATTAAAATATATGCTTCAACTGAAAATATTGAAGACCTTTTTCACTGTTTAATATTTCAAAACTTTTACATATAAATAATAACAAATTTACTAGGTTTACTTCAAAAAATGTAATTTTGGCTTACTCTATCCCACATTTTCAACATTTGTAGAAATTAAAAAAATATGCCCCATAGACATACTGACTTTATTTTAATCTTATATTCAAATGAAATAATATACAAAGCACTTTATAAATAGCACTATATAAATTATAGCTATTATTTTATTGTTGAAAACAGGTATGTAAGTAAATTTCATTCTCTAGCCAGGTTTATTGTCTATGATGTCTCTCAAAATTTAGTTGTCAAGGAAATGAGTATTCTGCCTAGTTGTTAGATTCTGGTTTGATATTAGAGAAGACCATTAATTGTTTGTACCACTTTGCGTTTTTTAAACCTGTTAGTCCTTGTAGAATCATCATCTCAGTCTCTTTATCAGATTTTTTTTTTGCCTTTTTTTTTGAGGAGCAGTTGGGGTTAAGTGACTTGCCCAAGGTCACCCGGCTAGAAAGTGTTAAGTGTCAGAGGCCAAATTTGAACTCAGGTCCTCCTGACTCCAGAACTGGTACTCTCTTCAGTGCGCCACCTAGCCACCCCTCAGATTTTTCTTTAATTCTTATTTATGTTTTTTTTCTTAATTGTATTTTACTTTTTCCAATTACATGTAAGGATAGTTTTCAAAGATTTTGAATTCCAAAATTTTTTCTGCCTTCTCCCCCCCACCTCCCAAGACGGCATGGAATCTGATAGAGGCTATACGTGTACAATCATATTAAATCTATTTCCACATTAATCACATTGTGAAAGAAGAATCAGAACAAAAGGGAAAAACCATGAGCAAAAAAAGAAAAGAGAAAGAGAAAATAGCGTGCTCTGATCTGCATTTAGACTGTAGTTCTTTCTCTGAATGTGGATAGAATTTTCCATCCTGAGCTTTTTGGAGTTGTCTTAGAACATTGTATTGCTAAGTCTATCAAGGTTGGTCATCACACAGTGTTTCTGCTACTCTATACGATGTTACTCCGTATAGTGTTTTCTGGTTCTGCTCACTTAAATCAGTATCAGTTCATGTAAGTCTTCCCAGGTTTTTCTGAAACCTGCCTGCTCATCATTTCTTATAGCATTATTATATTCCATTACATTCATTTGCTACAACTTGTGCAGCCATTCCCCAATTGATGGACATCTCCTTACTTTCTAGTTCTTTTGCTACCACCAAAAAAAAAAAACTGCTATAAATATTTTTGCACATTTCCATTTGTATGATCTCTTTGGGATATAGAACTTATATTTTTTAATACTATGATTGCATTTTAGGGCCATGGAAATAATGTAGAGTAACCTGTTTTTTTTACTGCTTTCATTTATTTAGCTTTGTAGAATTGGAGGAGAGATTTAAATTTTTTTTCTGAATACAAGTTTCTTTTGTGGTAGTGCAATTTTTTTTGTCAGAAAAAGAAAGCACTGGTCAGTTTGGATCAATAAAACTGTCCTGTATACTTAGCTGTTGATGGCATATAAATGTACTTTGAGTATTTAGAAATAAATAAAAAGGCACTTATGCTAATTAATCATCTTAACTGCAATGTTGGATTAGTTGGCTTTGACAATTTTTGGAGAAACAATGTTAAAAAAAATTTTTTTTATATTCTAGCTAAACTATACAAAACACTTTTATAGTCATTTCAGTGCTCAATAACTTGAGGGTTCATTGCCCCTGTACATTTTTCAAATTATTGACTTCTTAATACATAAGGTTTTAATTTACCCCCTACTGACAAACCTAAATGGGTTTTCAAGAATTTTGAAGTAGACTCCTCTAGTTGTTTTTTAGTGTTGGCCTTGATTGCTGACGAAGAATCTCTTTAAGAAGCCACAAATTTAAAAGGTTGGGAGGTTCAAACAATACCTCCTGTGGCAAAACCACTGGTTTTCCTAAGAAAAGTTTATTTTTTATTGATTATTTTTCATCTTTATTTCTCTTGGTTTGGTGTATTTATAATTTCAAATGGATTTAAGAGTATGTATGTTTCCAGTGTTTTTAAATTAATGTTTCCTTCTATTCTTTGTATCTTTAACTTAAAGCAGTAGTAGTGGTATAAAACATTTTTACTCCAAATTTTATAGTTCATTATGCTCCTTAGTGCTAGATTTGTATTTATGCATTGTATGTAGTAGGCACTTAATAGGTGATTATTAAATTGAAAATTAAATTTGAGATGTTTTTACTTTGAATCTACATATATTTTTCCCAAATTTCTTATCTTAATTTTTTTTTGGTCCTCATCATATTTTTGTAAGGCATGTAACAGGAAAATAATATTCATTATAGTATGGTACTTAGTGAAATCCCTCGCCTTATTAGAATCTTCAACATTGATTTATTAAGTAGCTACTTACTCTTTGCTAAGCATTGTGCTAGGCACTAGGGATACAGAGATAAAATTAAAATAATTTCTGTCCAAGAGAAATTTATATTTTATCATGGCAGAATATGAATACACACACACACACAATAAAGCTGAATTTTGGTTGCACTTTTACCTGGAATGTTCAGCAAAGTCATCATCTAGATAGTGTTGTTTGAACAGAATTTTTAAATCAGTAAAGGATACAGGACTTGAGAATATATCTGAGCAAGGGATGAAGCCTATGCAAAAGTGCAGTGATGGGAGATGGAGGATCATTTGTGAGGAATAGCAGGAAGACCATTCTGCCTGGACCATATAATTTAGGAAGAAGAGTAAGATATAATAAGATTGGAAAGATAGGATGGGGCGAGGCTGTTCTGGCTTTAAAAGTTAAACCAAGGAAAAAAATTATAGGGGAGTACTATGATCAGACCTACACTTGAAGAAAATCACTTTGACAACTGTGTGGAAGATGCATTGGAAAGAGGAGTCCAGTTATGAAGCTATATTGTAAAAATTCAGGTAAAGCAAGAGAAAAGACATAGAGATGTTTTGAAGGTAGAAATGATAAAATTTAGCAACCGATTGAGTGTGCTGTGGTGAGGAAGTGTGAGGAATCAAGATAATGTTGAGGCTTTCCGCATGGATTTCTAGGAGGATGGAACTGCCCTTAAGAAAAGAGTAAAGCTCAAAAGTGGGATTTGTTTTGGAAATAATAATGTGTTCAGTTTTGGACATCCTGTGTTTGAAGTGACTTGAAGACATCCAGTGTGAAATATCAATTATGTAGTTTTAAATGTGCAACTGGAGCTCAGGAGGAACACTTAGGGATGGAGTACATTGATTTGGGAGCCATCTGCATAGCTGCTGAGATTAGTAAATGGGTGTGGAGGGAGAATAAAAGATTGCCTAGGACAAAACCTTGGTATATTTCCAGTTAGGGTGTGTTCTAGGGCTTATGAACCAGAAGAGGTGATTCAAGAAGAGTGATCAAACAGGAGGAGAACTAAAAATGAAAAAGGTCATAAGACTCCAGACAGGAGAGAGCAAAAGTTAGTCAGTGTTGTCAAAAGTTACAGTCCCACTGATTTTCCTAAAACAGAGGTCTGACTCAATAAATTTGTAATGGTTCCATATTTGCCTCAATTGGCAAATATAAATATTTCTTTCTGGCATTTAAGGCCCTCCAAAACCTATCTGGGAGCCAAAGTAATGTTTAGGATTAGGGTTAAAGTTACTAAGTGCTGGAGATGCAAAAAGAGGGAAAAAGACATTCCTAAAATCCAATGGGGTGGGGGACCAACATGCAAACAAATATATATTAAGCAAGCTATATGCAGGATAAATTGGAATTAAAAGAAGGAGAGCAGTGGGATTAAGGAAGATTAGGAAAAGCTTCCTCTAGGAGGTGGGATTTTTAGTTGGGACTTAATGGAAGTTAGCCAGATTGGAGGATGGAAAACATTCCCAGGCATAGGGGACCGCCAGAGAAAATGCCTGGAGCCCAGAGATAATGTTTCTTATATATGGAACAGCTTGAAAGACAATATTGCTGGATGGAAGAGTACATTTTGGGGAGTAGAGTATAAGAATACTAGAAAGGACTAGGTTATGAAGGCCTAGAGTGTTGGGAGTGGCAGTGGTAGTGGTAGTTACAGTGGTAGTGGTAGTGGGGTATTTGAGAGATGTTTCAAATGTGTAATCAGCAGGCCTTGGCAATAGATGATCTGTGGGGTGAGAAAGAATGAGGAATCCAGGATGACTTGTAGGTTGTAAGCCTGAGGGACTGGGAGGGTGGTGTTACCTTTTACAGCAGGCCTGTACAATCTGTTTTCCAACAGACATCCTCTACATTTTTCACAGGGCTTCTTGAAATCCTTTAAGGTCCGAAGGTCATGCAGACATGCTCTGCAGTAATAAGGAAAGTGGGGGTGGGGGGTGGGGGATGTGGATCAGGGGAAAAGATAATGAGTTCTGTTTCGGACATGTTGATTTTTAAATATCTACTGGACATCCAGTTCAAATATGTCTGAAAGGCAGATGAAATGGGAGATTGGAGGTCTTTGGAGGGATTGGCACAGGAAAGGTAAATCTGAGAATCATCAACATATAGATGGGAATCAAATCCCTGGGAGTTGATGAGATCACCAAGTGAAGAGCAGTATAGAGGGAGAAGAGAAGAGGGCCCAGCACAGAACTCTGAGAGACATCTAGGGTTAGAGGGCATGATCTGAAGGAGGGTCTAAGAAAGGAGAGAGAGAAGGAGCTGTAAGATCAGCAGGAGAAAAACCAGGAGATAGCTGTATCCCTAAAATCCAGAGAGAAGAGTGTATCAAGTTGGAGAGAGTAATCAGTAGTGTCAAATGCTGCAGAGAGGTCAAGAAGAATGAGGATTGAGAAAAAGCATTGAATTTGGCAAAGTAAGAGAAATTAACTTTGGAGAGAGCAGTTTTGGTGTAATGATAAGGTTGGAAGCCAGATTGCAAGGGGTTAAGAAGAGTCTGAAGGTGAGAAATTGGAGGAAGTTATTGTAGATGGCCTTTTCAGGGATTTTAGGTACAAAGGGCAAAATAAATATGGGATAATAGTTGGGATGGAAGAATCAAGTGGCATGTTTTTTTGAGGCTAGGGGAGACATGGAGATGTTTGTAGACTGTGGAAAATAAGCCAGTAGAAAGGGAGAGTTTGAGAGTAAGTGAGAGGTGGGGATGACAGGGAGCAGTCTGCTAGAAGAGATGAATGGAATGGAAACTCTTGAACGAGTAGAAGAGTTAGCCTTAGTAATGATTCATTCAGTCAGTATTTATGATTTTTTTTTACCAAATTGTGCACATTTTGCAAATTTTTTCGCCAAAAATAAAAGTTTTAGTAGCCCTGGTTGTTACAAATTAGAAAGAGAAGTTTAATAGATGTTTAGTAACAGTATATACTGAGGAAGGGAGAGAATTTGAAACTCAGATTTTTAAAAACACGTTGAAAGTTGTTTTTATATGTAACTGGGGAAAAATAAAGTACTAAATGAAAGTAAAAACAAAAACAAAAAAAGAAAGAGTGTACTACAGTCCATACTTACTATCCCTGCCAATAGAGGGAGCAGCCTTATAGAAAATAGGAAACCATGAATAATTATGAAGTAAGTTTAATTTTGAAATGCATGGCATCTTTCTTAATATTTTAAATTCACTAATTATATTTAGCTTTGAATTTTCTAATTAAATTATTCCATAATGAGATCATTATGGAAGTATTTAAATATTTGGAAATCTATGATTATATATAGATTCAGATTTGTATCATAGAATATTCCTACTTTTTGAGTCATCAATATAGTAGGAGCAAGGAAAGTAAGCTATGAATTAGTAAATTTGTATTTTAATCCAGGTCAGCAACTAAGATTTTGAAATTAAGTAAATCTGGCATTGATGTAGTGAAAAAATGGCTGAAATGTGCATCATTTAAGGTGTTATAATATCCTGGATCCATTTAAATGTTGAATGTAACCATCTAGAATTATATTTATATTTTGAGGTTCATCTCCAAAGTCTCAGTGATACCTGAGGATAAATTTGCCTCTTTTAATTAGATCTCTAGGTTGTTGTCTAATCATTGGAAATTTTTATATAGGTTGTCTTATTATTAGAGAGAGAGAGTATCTATTTGCATTTGTTGTTTCTTTATTTTAGCTATTCTGTGTGGTATCTAGATTGGTGAATGCACCTAGTTTTATTCCTGGAGACAGCCAGGAACTAGATGCTTAATAGACATCTTAAATTCCCCTCAAACATTACCTCCTTTCAAACTTTCCTACTACTATTGAGGGTACCACTCTCTTTCTAGTGACCTAGGATCACAACCTTGGTGTCATCCTCAACTCCACACTATTTCTCATTGACCAGTATCCAGTATGTCACCAAGGCCTGTTGATTTTTGCCTTTGCAATATCTCTTGCTTTTCCCTCCTTCGGCACTGTCCTTTCCCTCCTTTGTTGCTGTCACTTCCCTGGTACAAGCCTTCATCCACTGCATCACTGGACTACTGCTGTGACTTGCTAGTTGGTCTGCCTGTCACTATCATCTCCCTAGGGCGGATTCTCTTCCACTTAGCTGTCAAAGTGTCTCACATGATTTCAGTGTCTTCCTCTCACCTCCAGAATCAAACATAAAATGCTTTTTTGGCATTTCATAACCTTCTCCACTCTCCTTCCATTCTTCTTAGATCTTAACCCACCACGGACTCTGTGATCCCTGCACCTTTTCCGTCTAACACTTTTATCTGCCATTCCCCCCCCCCCCCCCAACACATCACTTTGTGATCCAATAACACTGGCCTTGCCTCCTGGTTCCTCAGACAGTTCTTGATTCTGGGCATTTTCACAGGCTGTTCTTAAGCTGGTTTTCTTTTAAACCCCAGCTAAAGACCCATCATCTGGACAAACATTTCTGAACCTTCTAGTTCCCTCTGATTGTTTGCAAATTATGTTGTACATGGTTTGTTTGTACATAGTTACTTGCATACTGTCTCTCCCACTAGACTATGAGCTTCTTGGGATTTGTTACTGTCTTTTGCATACTTTGCCTTTAACACAGTGCCTGGCACATCGTATATGCCTGTTTCCGTATACCTCTAATACTTTACCTCCTGAGCTCCCACTGCTGTGATGCCTGTTAATGCTGAGGTAGTAGATATAGCTAATTTAGCAGACATTTACTGCAATGGTAAGAGACTTCCCTCCAAAATCTGGCATATATTTTCTCACAAAGACATACAGATCCACTTGCAGAGTAGACGTCCCTTTAGGGTATGGTGCTGGTAAGGCACTTATGTAGAAAACATGTGTGACGGTGTTAACTTACAACTCCTGATATTGGAGGTCCTTTTTCTATTTGTAGACCTCTTGATTGTTGCTCTGCTGAGCAGGGTGCTAATTTGGGGCTGCCAGGTTCTATTTCTTTCTTGAATCAGTCATTGTTTTCTTCTACCACAAGGAGCCATCTTCTCTGACACTGACAGCTTTCTTAGGTATTGTCTTTCCACATTTGTCTCTTCTTACTCTTCCTTACCTTCAGCTGCTGTTACTGTGGTGCATACCATGGCTACTGCTGTCTCTATAAACACATCCCCAGAACTTTTCAGTCTCCTAAGGTTTCTATGGATACTTCATCCTTATGTTGCAATTTGGTCATTTACTTGAGAAGAAAGCCCAAATCCAAGGGTCAATTTGCTCAAATAGAACACTGGCTATAGGTGCTGGCTATGGATGCTGGGTAGAGAAATGGTGACAGCTGTACCTCCCTTACTCAGCTCTTGGATAGCATCTCAAAGTGGTCCTGCTCACATACATAAAGGGAATAAGAATCCAAAAGCTTCATGAATTACTTGAGTTTATTCCTTGAGTCATCTGTTTTTTGGGGGGCTTAGCAGCAAGGTAACTTCATCATCAAATATTGCAAGTCTCTGTATCACACTTAGTCAGAAGTAGGCTGCTCTGTGTTTTCATGGAGTGAACTCGAACCTGACAGAGAACTTTTGTGCAGGTTATATAGAATGGCTCCAATAGGCCAGTTAGACCATGTTGCTAACCAAGAGGTACAAAAATTCTCTTATCTGTAGGGTTCCACATTGAGAGGGAAAAGGGGTCAGGGAATATTTACTTAAAAAAAAATCTGTACTACCTGACACTTATTACTTGCTTAAAAATTGTTTGTTGAATTGAATTGAATCTTTCTGCTTCATCTCTGGGCCTTTGGCCTCTAAAATTAGTTGAAAGGGGTCTGCTGTAATTCTGAGGAATGATCTTTCTCTGTCCCATCTTTGTATCCTCTCCCACAATAGATTTATGTGTTAGAGTCTTTGGATATCAATAGATGTTTGAGGGGCTGAAAATGGAGCCCATGTTTACATAACCTTGTATTTGTTCCTTATTTCATTCATATATATAACTTATTATGAAGAGACTAATATAGTGTAATGATTGGGCCTGACTCAGGCTTAGTCTTCTGTTGAGGTTTATTGTTGGAACTAAATTGGATACTCATAGGGTCATTTAGCAATTAATGGAAAGTTTACTTAGAGCATGGGAAGGATATTTAACTAGGATATTATAGCACTTAGGTAGACTATGTCCCTACTTTGCCTCCATATGAAACTGTATCTGGTCATTAGGACCCTATATGGTGATTCATGTAGTTTTGGGATCCAGGCCAAGTTTGAAGGACTTCTTACTACATGAGATCAGGAAGCTGCATCAAAACTTTTGTAAAGGAGAGACAGAATTTGAACTTTAGTCCTCTAGTCTAATCAAGTCCTTTGGACCGGTTGGGCACCTTTCAGGTTTTCTGTAGTGGATGGAATGCTAAACCTGGGAAAGATGAGTTCAAATTCAGCCTCAGACATATATTGGTTCTCTGTGAGTGTGACAAGTCACAGCCTCAGCCTGCCTCAGTTTTCTCATCTGTAAAGGGTTGTGAAGATCCAGTGAGATATTTGTAAAATGTGTTGTAAACCTTAAAGTGCTTCATGAATGATAGTTATATTATTTAGTACCTTTCATAAAATTAATTAATTAATTTTTAGTTTCCAACATTTAACTTCCATAAGCTTTTGAGTTTAAAATTTTCTTCTCCTTCCTCCCCAAGATGACATGCAATCTGATATAGGCTTTATGTATACATTCATATTAAACATATTTTCACATTTCTCAAAACAGCAACAACAACAAAAAAAGAGAGCAAATAATATGCTATTTAATACATTTAAGGTAACATTTAGCTAACTTGCCTGGTAGGGAGAGAGGAAACACAGGTAGATAATGGATCTATCACAGTCAGTGGTAGCTTTTTACAAAAATCAGGAGTATAGTAAGTAGAAGTGTTAATTATTTTTATAGATTGCTTGTTGTATGGGTACACTATATATATGAGGCAGGTAGGTGGCTCAGTGGATAAAGCAATAGGGCCTAGAGTCAAGAATACCTGAGTTCAAAGCTGGACTCAGACACATAGTAGGTGACCTTGAGCAAGTCACTTAACCTCTGTTTCCCTTAATCCACTGGAGAAGTAAATGGCAAATCACTCTAGTAACTTTGCCAAGAAAACCTCGTGGATAGTATGGTCCATGAGGTCAAGAATAGTTGGACATGACTGAACACCACCACTACCACTGTATAAACATTTCTGTCTTAAGGATTTTATGCAGTTTTTCTTCATCATTTATATCACACATATGACCAAAGCATGTGATTAAGCTAGCAGTTGCTTATGTGTTCTATAATTTAACCCCAAATATAAGGCATTGTATAGTAATCTAAGTATTTTAGATCACTTCTTATAGGTCGTTTTAATTGGTCCTTCTAATACTTGTGTGATACCTGCAGTAGTAGGCACAATTCCATTTTAAAGAAGAGGAAGCTGAAGCTCAGGATTTTGTGACTTACCCATAGCCACCCAGCTAGTATTTGAGGTAAGACTTGAGTAGGTCACATACTCATTCCTCCAGAGCTCAGAGGAAGAAAGTATGTATGCCTTCAGATGAATCACAAATGTTCCTTAGAGAACATGGAAGCCTTATTTTAACTTAGGTAGCAGATAGAATTTATAGAAATTGCTTCCCTTATATTTATACTCCGATTTTGATAGACTTTTTATAGTCAAAACATACTTGTTCTTGGGAACTTAGATGTGAAGAATGTGAAACTGAACTGTATTGAAAACTTGTGCTGGAAGATTTTGGCAGTCACAATGGTATTTTGGCTTTCCTCTTTACTTTCTTCTCTGTGTTACATTTTTCCTGGCTTCCTTTCAGGGCTTTGTCCCCCCTCCAAAAATCCTATTTAGCTACCTCCTATTCTCCACAATAAACAGGAAAGAATTCTTAGATTTCTTCAAAGCACAACTCATTTGATACCTCCTGATTTCCTTAGTTGTTAGTGCCTCCCCCCAATTTCTTTGTATTTACTCTCCATATATTTTATATATGTTTAAATATTGCTTCCGGCCCCTCTCCCCCAAATGTACACTCCCATGAGAACAAGAACTTTAATTTTTTGTCTTTGTGTTCATAACCTATAGCATAGTTCCTGAAACATAGAAAGCATCTAATAAATGAACTTGAGAATTGGAAGGGATGTTAGAGGCTACACAGTGTAACATGTACATGAAAGTTATTCTTACTCTAATATACCTAAATTGGTAGTTGCCTAGCCTTAGCTTGAAGACTTGAAAGGTGGAAAATCCACCATCTCTATAATTGTCTCATTTCAATTTTTTTTTTTCCTTTTTGGAGGGCAGTTGGGGTTAAGTGACTTGCCCAAAGTCACTCGCTAGTAAGTGTGTCAAGTGTCTGAGGCCGGATTTGAACTCAGGTCCTCCTGACTCCAGGGCAGCATCACCTAGCCACCCTTCCTTTCAACTTTTTAGAGCTCTCATTGTTAGGAAGTTTTCCCTCAGGGCATCAAGCCTAACTTTTTCTTTTGCATTTTCACCTATTCATTTTTATCATGGTTCTGTTCTCTGGGGCTCTCTTCTACTCCCTAGTGTTTAGCACAGTACCTGGTTCTAGGTGCTTAATTCATGTTTATTAAATTGAATTGAAATGTTTAGGGAGAGCAACAATAGTCAGAGAGTCCATTGTTTGTCTTATATATCTTCATTAACTTGTCTGATATGCAGTATCTTATTTTCAACATTAGTAATAGCGTGTTTGTAACGTGCAGAATATTTTCTTCACAAAAGCCTTGTGAGACTAGCAGTACAGATATTTCCCCCTTTTGTCATTAATTCATTTCAGTCATGTTGATGGGGTGATGGACTGCTGAAATGTGTGGGAAAGTTCAGGGATCAGGCTTTTTTTTTGCGGTGGAAATCTTTAATTTTTTTTTGTCTTTACTAATTTGTTCCTTTACTTTGAGTTTACAAGATTCAGTTCCCCAGTTCTTTGAGTTTCAAATTTTCTCCCCCCCTCTTCCCCATGGCGGCATATAATCAAGTATAGGATCTGCAAATAGTTTCACATTAGACTTTATTCAGGTTATAAAGAAGGATTATATCAGAAGGAATGAACAGTGGGAAAGAGGAAACCAAACCAAACAAGAAAAAGCAAGAGAGCAGGTAATTTGCTTCATGCTGCATTCAAACTCTGTTCTTTCTGCTTCTTTCTCTGAATGTAGACATCTCTCTCCAGCATGAGACTTTTGGAGTTGATTTATAGCCCTACATTTCTGAGAAGAGTCCAGTCTGTCAAAGTTGGTCATCACACATACGTTGTGTCTGTAATTGTGTACAAATTTTTCCTGGTTCTGCTTCTCACTCAGCGTCAATTTGTATAAGCCTCTCCAGGTAGATATGAAGTCCATCTGCTCTTCGTTTCTTGTGGTGCAGTAGTATTCTGTTACATTCATATACCATAACTTGTTTAGCCATTCCCCAATTGATAGGCATCCCCTTAATTTCCAATTCGTTGCCACCACAAAAAGAGCTGCTATAAATATTTTTGTACATATG
Source organism: Petaurus breviceps papuanus (assembly GCF_028583685.1). Classification (NCBI taxonomy): domain Eukaryota; kingdom Metazoa; phylum Chordata; class Mammalia; order Diprotodontia; family Petauridae; genus Petaurus; species Petaurus breviceps. Next base: position 3,982,904 of record NW_027187289.1, read on the forward strand.
GGTCTTCCTCCTGCTTCTGTGATCTCTTTGGGATACAACCCTAGAAGTGGTATTGCTGGGTCAAAAGATATGAAATTACTTGTAGCCCTTTGGGCATAGTTCCAGATTGCTCTCCATAATGGTTGGATCAGTTCACAACTCTACCAGCAATGTATTAGTGTTCCAATATACACATCCTCTCCAGCTTTTATCATTTTCCTGTTTTGTCATCTTAACCTATCTGACTGGTGAGATATGGTACCTCAGAGTTGTTTTGATTTGCATTTCTCTAATCAATAGTGATAGAGCATTTTTTCATATGCTTAAAGATATCTTTAATTTCTTCCTCTGAGAACTGTCCGTTCATATCCTTTGACCATTTATCAGTTGGGGAATGACTTGTATTCTTATAGATTTGACTCAGTTCTCTGTATATTTTAGAAATGAGGCCTTTATCAGAGACATTGGTTGTAAAAATTCTTTCCCAATTTCCAACTTCCCTCTTAATATTGGGTACATTGGCTTTGTTTGTACAGAAGCTTTTCAGTTTCATGTAATCAAAGTTATCCATTTTGCATTTTATGATGCTCTCTAATTCTTGTTTGGTCATGAAATCTTCCCCTCTTTATAAATCTGACAGGTAAACTATTTCTTGCTTTCCCAGATTGCTTACAGTATCATCCTTTATGCCTAGATCACACACCCATTTAGACTTAAATTTTGGTATATGGTGTTAGATAATGGTCTATGCCCAGTTTCTGTCATACTGTATTCCAGTTTTCCCAGCAGTTTTTGTCAAATAGTGAGTTCTTATCCCCAAAACTGAGGTCTTTGGGTTTGTCAAAGAGTAGATTATTATAGTCATTGACTGTTGAGTCTCCTGTACCCAATCTATTCTGTTGATCCACTGCTCTATTCCTCAGCCAGTACCAAGTAGTTTTGATGACTGCTGCTTTATAATGCAGATTAAAGTCTGGTAGAGGTAGGCCACCTTCCCTAGCATTTCTTTTCATTAATTCCCTTGATATTCTGGACCTTTTGTTCTTCCAAATGAATTTTGTTACTATTTTTTCTAGGTCTATAAAGTAATTTTTGGGTAAGTTGATTGGTTTTGCATTAAATATGTAGTTTAATTTAGGTAAAATTGTCATTTTTATTATATTAGCTCGACCCAGCCATGAGCAATTGATGTTTTTCCAATTAGTTAGATCTGACTTTATTTGTGTGAAAAGTGTTTTATAGTGGTGTTCATATAGGTTCTGAGTTTGTTTTGGCAGGTAGATTCCCAAATATTTTATAATGTCTACAGTAACTTTAAATGGGATTTCTCTTTTTATCTCTTGCTATTGGATTTCATTAGAAATATACAGTAATGCCGAGGATTTATGTGAGTTTATTTTATATCCTGCAACTTTGCCAAATTTATTTATTGTCTCAAGTAGTTTTTTACTTGATTCTCTAGGATCCTCTAAGTATATCATCATATTATCTGCAAAGAGTGATAACTTGATCTCTTATTTCCCTAATTTTATTCCTTTGCTTTCTTTTTCTTCTCTGATTGTGACTGCTAACATTTCTAGTACCAGATTGAATAAGATGTATGATAGTGGACACCCTTGTTTCATCCCTGATCTTATTGGAAATGCTTCTAGCTTATCCCCCATTACATATAATAATTGCTGATGGCTTTAAATAGGTGCTACTTATTTTAAGGAAAGCTCCATTAATTCCTATACTTTCTAGTATTTTTAATAGGAATGAATGTTGTATTTTGTCAAAAGCCTTTTCTGCATCTGTTGAGATAATCACGTGGTTTCTGATAGTTTTTTTTGTTGATATGATCAATTATACTGATGGTTTTCCTAATATTAAACCATTCTTACATTCCTGGAATAAATCCTACCTGATCAAAGTGTATTATTCTTGTGATTAGTTGCTGTATTCTTTTTGCTAATATTTTATTTAAAATTTTTGCATCTATTCATGATGGAAATTGGTCTATAATTATCTTTTTCCATTTCATCTCTTCCTGATTTAGGTATCAGTACCATGTTTGTGTCATAAAAAGAATTTAGTAGGACTCCTGCTTCACTAATTTTACCAAATAGTTTGTAGAGTATTGGAATCAATTGTTCTTTAAATGTTTGATAGTAAATCCATCTGGCCCTGGAGATTTTTTCCTAGGGAGTTCACTGATGGCTTGTTCAATTTCTTTTTCCGAGATGGGGTTATTTAAGTAATTTACTTCCTCTTCAGTTAATCTGGGCAGCTTATATTTTTGTAAATATTCATCCATTTTACTAAGATTGTCAAATTTATGTGCATATAATTTGGCAAAATAATTCCCAATTATTGTTTTAATTTCCTCTTCATTGGAGGAATTCCTCTTCATTCACCCTTTTCATTTTTGATACTCATAATTTGGTTTTCTTCTTTCTTTTTTTTTAATCATGTTGGCTAAGGGTCTATCAATTTTATTGTTTTTTTTTTATGAAACCAGCTTAGTTTTATTTATTAATTCAATAGTTTTCTTAATTTCAATTTTCTTAATCTCTCTTTTAGTTTTCATTATTTCTAATTTAGTATTTAATTGCGGATTTTCAATTTGTTCTTTTTCTAGGTTTTTCAATTGCATGCCCCATTCATTGACCTCCTTTTTCTCTAATTTATTCAAGTATGCACTCAGGGATATAAAACTTCCCCTAAGAACTGCCTTTGCTACATCCCACAAATTTTGGTATGTTGACTCATTATTGTCATTCTTTTGAATGAAGTTAATGATTGTTTCTATGATTTCTTGTTTTACCCACTCATTCTTTAGGATTAAATTGTTTAGTTTCCAATTAGTTTTTAGTCTGTCTTTCCATGGCTTTAAGGATCAGGCTTCTTTCAAAGACATAGTGTTTTTCTTTTAAGGGTCTGTAGCACCAATGCAAACTTCAAATTCCCATTAACATTACAGGATCCATGTCACATCATCCCATCTTGTCCAACTTTTCATGACCCCATTTGGGGTTTTCTTGGCAAAGATACTGGAGTGGTTTGCCATTTACTTCTCCAGCTCATTTTACTGATGAGGAACTGAAGCAACCAGGGTTAAGTGACTTGCCCAGGGTCACACAGCTAATAAAGAGTCTGAGGCCTGATTTTAAGGAGAAATTGTCCATGGTGACCTGTTGCTGGCTTTATGTATGTTAAAGGCTGTCATTTGGAAGGATTATACTTATTCTTTTTGGTTTCAGAAGTTGGAGCAAAGAATGGTGGGTGGAAATTGTAGATAACTTTAGATTATATGTGAAGAAATATTTCCTAACAATTAGAGCTAAAAGCATTACTGGATTGACTTAGGAAGTAAGTTGCCTCCCTCTTGCTGGAGGTTTCCTAGGAAGACAAGAAAGAAACATGTATTAAACTCTTATTATATATCAAATGTATTAAACTCTTAGTATGTGCCAGGCACTGTGCTAATAATAAGCACTTTACAAATATTAGTTCATTTGATACAACAATCCTGAGAAGTTGGTGCTATTGTCATCTCCATTTTGTAGTGGAAGAAACTGTGGTAGAAGTTAAGTGACTTGTCCAGGGTCATACATCATATGTGTCTGAAGTCGAATTTGGACTGCGGTCTTTCTGACTCTACCACTTGTTATCTATCCACCTTGCTACATAGCTGCCAACAGGAGATATAAGTATAACATACTTTTTGGGTATGTGCTAGTACAATCCTTTTTTGGGGGTGTTATTTGAACTAGGGAGCTGTTAAAGTCCTTTGCAACTCAGAAAGTATGTGATTCTGTGACTCCATGTTCAGTACTCTTTTATTTCTACACATAGAGACTTATATGGGTTGGGTCCTTTAAAAAAAATCATTATGTGTCAGCTCCCCCTGTGTACATATTACCTCCTGTAAACTAACAAAAGTTCAGAACAGTCATTTTAAAACTACAGTTCTTTGGGAATTTGCTCATAATTCTGATCTCTAGGAATCCACAAAATTTTAAGTTAACTGCCAGAGCCTAGATGATAAGAGTTAAGTGTCTTTGGTAGCCAAGTTGCTCATTGCTTTTATTCAGTGGATTGTTCTGAGATTCCTTTCTCTTTTTATTTCGTTTTCTGAAAATTCAGGGATGAGATACCAAAAAAGACAATAATTGGAAATCCCAGAAGTTGTCCTAATGTTTCTCCCCTCCCCCTTCCATTCTTGAAGGGCTCTTATTTTCTCCTTATGACTAATTAAAACCATTTTTTGAGGGTAGGAGCTGAAAATTGCAAATATTCTTTTATTTTATGGTTACCTGATATTAATCTTTTAAATTTTCTTACCAATATTGGAAGGAAGAGCTGTTTATCAACAAAATTAGTTCTTTGAATAGTTTTCATATTTTTAGGGCAGAACACTAAAAACAATTGTTCAGCTCTCTGAAACAGAATTTTAGTTTTGCAGTAACAAACTTTGATATGACTTTTTATTAGTGTATTAAGATCTAAAAATGCTGCTTGTAAGCCTGGAAGATCCAGATTACACTTGTTAGTGTTTGCCATTTCCTTTGTGCATACCTGATTTCTCCTCTTTATCTTCATGTAATCAGCAGTGATATCCATTTCCAGTGTCTAATTGAAGTAAGGAAGAAAGAGGTTGGGCAGTTAAGCTTCCACATTCTCTACTCTTTGTACTGATCTGAGTACTAAAAAGAGATGAGTTAACATAAACCTGAGTAGGCTGTTTAACCTTCTTTCTCCTCTGGAAATGTAGATGCAATAACATTTGCAGCTGAAAAGGCTCCTTCTCAGTTTCTAATGTTTAAGGATGCAAATGAAGCATTTTGTATATTCTGTGCCCTGGAGGTGTTATGCAAGAAAACAGAAAGAGGTTTCTGGGATTAGTTCCACAGATTTCCTTTATCATGTAAAATCTTAGGCTTGTTTCTTTGGCTTGAAAGAATGACAAGCAATATGGAAGACATCCAGAGAAAATTCTTGCTTGTTTCATTTGTCTATATTCACATTTTCTATAAACTTGTTTAGTAATAACAGGAAATTCAAGTTAACTGACATCTTAGGATTTGGAACATTAAAAAATTTGAACTTTAAATGTTGAAAGCAGATTATTTTAAAAGTAGAAGGTTTTTAGGTTGTTATAATACTTGATTTTGCTATTGACAAAGCAAACTGCATTTTTATTTTCATGTTATTCAACTTGGGGGAGCATACATTTGTGGTTATATATTTGTTTTGGTAATTACAATGATTTTAGCTATAACATAGGGTATAGTAAAATTTTAAATTTATATTTTTAATAATTAAAGTAATCACCCTTATGTTCAGACTTTGTGGGGGTTCTATTTTGAGGTCTTTCATGTGTATGTCAAGTTATAGTTGACATTTGGGTCAGTAAACTTTCTTTTTCTCCTTTCTTAAAAGTACTGACTTTTTTTCCTCTTTGCATTTCTATAAGTTGGAGGTTAGAGTTGACATTTCATTTTTAATTAATGTCTTGGATGTATTATGTTTGGGAAAATAGTTTTTGTGTCATTTGAATTAGGTAATACTATTTCTCCAACTGTACTTTAAAATATGTATTTAAAGTTTTTACCAATTCTAAAGATTATTAACAAAAAAATCTAAAACCAAAAAAGAGATTTTGTAATGTTAATTTTGAGCTATTTTAGTTGCATTGAGGTGACAGTATGCATTATGCCACTGTTCATTCGTCACCATTAGGTAGTATTTCTAGGTTTTCTGTGACTTAAACTACCTCTTTATCACAGGTAGATACCACTTGCCCTTAATTTGGTCTTGGCAGACCATGAAACCCAAAGGATTAATCTCATTTCCTTTAATGCTATTAAGGCAGTATCTTCCCATCATACTCATAACAGTATTTTTTTAAACCCAGTTACAAACTTTACATTTGTTTAGTATTAAAGCTCACTTTAAAAAGTTCTAGACTTCCTTTTTGAATCTTAGCTTGTGTCATCCGATTCATCTCTTCTTTCTTATACCATTGCATGTCTAAAAATAATGTTGCCATCCAAGTGAGTGCAGATTGTAGTTGTCTCTCAAAATTGTCACTCATCGATTTAATCAGTAACTTTGGATATGGTGAAAGCAACTAGCTACAGATTCTCCTAACTCTAGTGTCATTCCTATGTCGTTTGTACATCTTGTGTACATGAATGCCATAAAAACTTCTTTCGTTTGGGACAGCTATAATCACGACGTAAAGTTTTATTTTAAGAAGTTCATTCAGTAGTCCTAATGAAACAATAATGTATTTGGCTTCTATTTTATTTCTTTTCTTATCTTTTTTTTTTCCCCTTGTGCATTTCTCTGTAGAATGAAATTTAAATGTATTTATGGCAGACCAACATACATATTCTTTTATCTTAGTGATGTAGAAGTGATGGTATAATATCTTTTGAATGGGAAGAAGGGAAAACAAAGAATTTTAGCTTCATTAATTATTCCTTGAGGCTATGTGGTGGGTTATAGAAAGGAACACTGGACTGGGAATTTAAAGACCCGGAGTCTAGTCCTGGATTTGACAGTGTGTAGCAGTGTTACTTTCAAAGATTTATTCAACACCTACTATCTATAGATATTATTATGTTAAATAGGCTGGGAGATGGAAAGAAATTTAAGATAATCTTGTTAATGTCCTGCTCTGGTAATAGGAATCAGTGAAGTACATAGATATTTGAATAATGAAATAAAAGTAAATTATTTAAATAGCAGTTTATGAAGAGACCAGAAGAGATAATGCAAGCAATATCAAATTGATTGTTAAAGAATTATACGTATAACTATTTCTTAAAGAGTTCAAAGGAGGGATAAATCCTTGGGACTAGATTCAAAAGAGACATATGCCTTACCCTTACCTCTGCCTCAACTCCCTAAGCCCTCCTTCACCTCACCTCTACTTCAGCCTCCACTGCCACTTTCATTCACATCTACCCACATCCTTCCCCATTGGCACCCATATCTCTTCTCATCTGTGTCCCTCCACATCTGCACCTGCATCTTTCCCCAGCAACATTTAATAACCAAAGAGGTGAGCTTTTTAGGCATATGGACAGAGAAAGCATGAAGTGTATAAACTGGTTTGACTAAGCTTATAAAGGGTAGTTTAGGGCTATATTTTCAAGGTCCAGTAATGCTAAAGTTAGGAATTTGGATTTTATACTAATAGACAGCGGGGAACTATTAAAGATTTTTGATTAGGAGAGTAACATGTGGTACTATAGAAAGACTAAACTGGTAACAGTGTACAGAATAGACTGGTGGGATTAAAGACTGAAAGCAAGATGGTTTGATAAACTCTTGGAGTGCTTCAAGTGACTGGTGTTAAAGACTTGTATTATCACAGTTGTTTCTTCTATCACTCTATTTCCCTCTAATTATAGGTGTAGTTGGGGATTTCACATTGGCTCCCAGACTCTTGGCTGAGTTGAAACACAATCTTGCTGATGGTTCTAATAATCCAGGACCAATCCCCAGGTACCTCTGACTACAGCAGCACTTGAAAACGGTGGATGTCTTTGAGGGAGATATAAATAGTCTCCAGTAGTATCCTGCTTTCCAAGGAGTACAACAGATAGGACTTCTCTGTTTTGAGGTACTGTGATACCACCTCTTGTCCAGGAGAGGAAAAATAGTACAGTGGAAAGAATGGTAGATTTGGAATCAGGCCATAAGTTCAAATTCTGACTCAGCAACTTACTACTGATGTCATCATGAACAAATCATTTGAGATCTTCCTGTTTTGCACAATAATTGGCTTAGATGACCTGTGAAGTCACTTTTCATTCTAAATTAGGTCAGCAAACAGCAGTTTGGTGCTGTGCAAAGAACCTTGGCTTTGGAATTTGAGGACCTGGTTTCCAATTCTGCTTCTGCTACTTATTAGCTATATGAACTTGAGGAAGTCAGTCACATTAGTTTCTCATGTTAAAAATGTAAGAATAGAACTAAATGATTCCTAAGATCCCTTCCAGCTCTTCATCATATGATCTTATGAATTTTAATTTTGCTTGCATGGTGAACTGTACATCATGTATGATTTTTGAAGTATAGCAGCTGTTATTTTGTCTCTTTAAAATTTTTTTTCACGTAGTTAAACAATAGGAAATAGAACAGAACAGCTTAGTTGTCATTTTTCGTTTATAGAATATCACTTATAAATAAGGGAATTGTCACTTGTTTTCCTATGTAGTTAAACACTATTTCAGAGCTCTAATTAAATATAATAAAATTTAATAATTTTTTCTTTGTGAATTTGAAGTTTTGAAGAAGGTTAGCTTTAGGATGTTACAGTTCTCTTCTGTTTTGTCAGAACCCTTGTTCTGTGTTTTGGGGGATAGTGGAGCTGGACAGTGATATATAAAGATAGGAAGACAGCAGGAATGGGAGGAAGACCAGAGGTTCGTGCTTAAGATATTGTTACCTCCCATAACACTCATACAGAGCCCCTTCCAACTTCCTCTTGTGTTCCTAAAACTGAAGATGATAGATTGCTCTTTTGTGAATTCTTTTTATCTTAACTGATGATCCTCTCATTTTAACTTGAGCTGATTATATGTAAATGTTAAGAGAGGGAAAAGAAAGCATATATTATTTCCAGCTTCATCTAGGGATGGTTCTGGGACCCTGTAGTGCCAGTACAATATTTACAGGGCCCATAATCATGATAAAGACCATGACTATAAATATCACATGACATTTGGATTGCAAAATATACTAAATTCTCCATATAGATGACAGAACTGAAGCATTTATTTAGAAACCAGACAGCCGAATCCCAAAACCAGCAAGCTGATTCCACCATAGTACCTGAGATATTAAGAAGCCATAACAGTGAGAGCATCCTTCAGCCTTCCCACAAACCAATACAAGATCAATATTTACTCACAAACCTCTCTATCTCCTTGCTTCAACCTCCTCTCTCTTCCACCATCTGTCTGGCTCTGATTCCCATCTTCCTGTGGGCTCTGCTTCCCTTCATCAAACTCCTCCCACTATAGGCTCCATGTGACTACATTCAGCCTATCAGGGGGCAGAGTTTATCTCCACAGCAGGGAAGCTTCCTGTGGGCTCTGCTGCACCCTTCAGCAAATTCCCTCCATCACAGGCTCCATGTGATTACATTCAGCCTATCAGGGGGTAGCGTTTACTTTCAGAGAAGGGAAGGTCTTAAAACTCCCCCCTAGGTCTATCAAGGGACAGGGAAGATCTTCAAATTCCTATCCCCATTACAGACTAGCACTGTTTAGAGGATGGATAATTTTTTCAGGCCCCTCCACCCATACTCTATGGTCCATTTTGGGGGGCCCTCTACTTTACACAAGCCAAATAAGTTGTTTTTCTGACATCTGGAAATGATTAATGAATACTGTCATTTACTTTTCCTTTATAGTGACAAATTAAATTTTTTTGTGAAGAACCACATGCTTTCTCAGAGCACCACCAAATAGTATTAAGCCCTTCTAAATTTGAAAACAGCCTTAGTTTAATCCATTATGGATAGGGTCTAGAGTGGGGGAGAGTAAAGTAGATTTATACATTTTTCTTTATACCCATGGGAATGTCCTACAGGTTTTATTTATTTTTCTTAAATCAAAATAATTCTTACAGAATGACTGACTTCATTCCTATGGTGTTATGCCCTGTACATAATCTTTAAATTTAAGACTTTCACTAGGAAGCTTAAAAAAAAATCAACTTATTCTATATTTAGACTATAATATGAAGTATTTATTTAATTCATATTACTAGATTAATAAAAGATGGATTACAATATATAGTAATAAGTCAGAACTAAGAGAGGATAATAGTAACTCTAGCAGAATGATATTTCTAATTATCTAAAAGTTTGGTAGGAGGTTAAATTCTTTGTCCTTTATTTGTAATGTCATTTATGTTTATGTTGTTAGAATTGCATTATTGTTGTTAGAATTATGAAATTCTTCAGGTCATAAGGAACTTGGATATCTAGGAGTATCCTTTCACTTTACACATGATGAAATTGAGGCAAATCAAGTTCAAATGACTTATTTAAAGTAACTGTTAATTGACAGTGGAGGCTAAAGCATAGCTTTTCTGACTCCTAGTTTAATTTCCTTGATAGTTATTTTAATTGCATGCCCAGTTTTTTAGCTGGTGAAAGTGCTAGAGAGGTAAATTTGCTTTTAAGGCCTATTTTGGCTGTATCCCAAAAGTTTTGTTATATTTTTTCATTGTTATCATTTTCTTTGATGGAATTATCTGTATTTTTTCCTATTAGTTGTTTTTTGACCCACCTATTCTTTGGATTAAATTATTTAATCTTTACTTAAGTTAGAACCCTTTCTTCAAAGTCCCTTAAGGCATTGTTTATAATTTTGATTGTATAGTAGTAAGCAAAGGTAATTAATATTTCTGCTGTGAGGTTTTTATGTAGTAAAAGATCATTAATCAGTCTTATCTCTATATTTATCAATTCTCTCTGATGTTTACCTTTGAGAGGTGACTGATTTGAAGAGAGTGTTCATGTCTATATTTTGCTCTTTCAAGTAAAATGCTATCTTTTTTTTTTTTTTAAGCAATCGGGGTTAAGTAACTTGCTCAATGTTACATGGTTAGTTATTTTTGTGTGGAACGGATCCCAGGTCTTCCGACTCTGGGGCAGGTGCTCTTACTCACTGAGCCACCTGGCTGCCCCTAAGCAATTGGGTTTAAGTAACTTGCTTAAGGTTACAAGGCTAGTTATTTTGTGTGGGTGTTAAGTATCTGAGGCAAGAACTGATCCCAGGTCTCCTGACACTGGAGCCAGCGCTCTTACTCACTGTGCCACCTGGCCTCCCCAAAATGCTATCTTAAAATGAATAAATAAGGATTATATTCTTTAGAGTCATATAATTTACTGAGTGATAAATATGTGATCAGGTGTAGAAAATCATCTGTGAAAGCTTGCCTATTACCTTTTAATGTTTTTGTCAAGGATACCTTTGATACATGCATGGCTCATTCCCATAGAGATTTTATGGAAATGGGTTGATTTATAAGTCCTTTGTTGCAATGAAGATAGTTGCTCTTTTTACTGTAACATAAACTAATGAAGTTTGTGAGTTGCTTTTTTTGTGACAGGTAGCAATACTTTGTTAATTCAGTAATAGTATTGTCTATCATGACCTTTTTTTTTTTTTAATAATGATGGAACCCATATCTATGTATAGGATTATAGGACCATATATTTAGTGCCAGAAGATATCTCAAGCCTTTCTAGTACAATCCCCTTATTATTCAGATGAGAAAACTGATATCTAGTCATAATCTCACTCTTGAGATTTAATCTTGCATCACCATTTAAAACTGGATGCCTTATAGCCACCTGAAACTCAGCATGTCCAAAAGAGAACTCACTATCTTTCTCCCCACATCCACCTTTATTTAGACTTTCTCAATACATTTGAGGCCGTTGTGATTTTCCCAATCATCTGAATTTGCACCCTCGCTGTGCTTGACTTCTTGTTTTCGCTCAACCCCTGTTTGCAGTCATTTGCCAAATCTTGTTTTTTTCTCTGTATAAAATTTCTTATAATCGGTATTCTTCTCTTTGCTCAGATAGCTACTGCCTTAGTTCAGGTCCTTATTAATTTTCACTTGAGTTATTGCAGTAGCCTTCTAATTAATTTTTTAGCCTCACGTCTTTACCCATTCTTATAGGTCTGACTGTATTACCATAGTTTCTCCCCAGGTGTGTTTCCTACCTCCTTTTACCTTCTATTCCCCTCTCTCCCCCAACCCTTTTCTCCATATACACACTTCAGTAAAATCCAGTGGCTCTCTATGATCTCCAGGATCAAATGTAAACTTTGTATTTAAATATGTGAACCTGGCTCTTTTCTAACTTTCTAGTCTGCTTACACATTATTCCTCTTCATATACTCTATAATTAAGCCATACCCTCAAAGAAGATGATCCATCTCCCACTCCTGTGTCTTTGAACTGGTTGTCCTCCATATCTGTAACCCTTTCTCTCCATCTTCTAGAATTCCTGCCTTCCTTTAAAACTAACATCAACCACTATCCTGTAGGACTCCTCAGCTGTTAATGCATTCCTCTTTAAGCTTATTTTCCATCTACTTTGTTTCTATTTATTTGCTTATATATTTTTTCCCCATCAGGTTGTAAAGCTGTTTGAGGGGAGAAATTGTTTTAGCTTTTTCATTGTATTTCTGGTACTTAGCATAGTACCAGGCATTGTAGTAAGCACTTAATTAATTCTTATTGATGGATCATCAAAACAATTTCATGAATGTCTTAAATGTGAGAAAAATGTATCCAAAGGCATTTTCTAATTTATATGAGAATAAAATAGGAAAGAACATGGGAAGACCATAGGTGCCTTTAGTTAGTGTAGAAACTGGGAAGTTTTATTTCCTCTGATATCTTACCTAATAACCTCTTTGAAGGAAGAGATTGAAAGTACAATGGTACTTATTCTTTGTATTCTAGGAAATTTAATATTAAAAAATAAAAATAATTTTTTCTCTGTGGAGAATCAGGACTATGTGTCTTGTGATTGGTTGACCAGGTATGGCTAATTCCCCTTCATTTTAATAAGCCAGTGAAAAGTGATAAGGGAGATGGAGAAGATAATGACTGCTCAATCATATTCCTGGCTTCCACTACTCCTCAACCATCTGTTTTATGATTTAAATTATTTTTACAGCTGAGTCGAATCAGAAGTGGGGATTTAGTCTTTAGGAGGTGACTAGTTTTTTGTTGTGTGTGTTTTTTTTAATTAAAAAAATATTCTATCCTTTTGGGTTAGGTGACTCCATGACTATACACTTTTGTTATCTACTTGAACATATGTAAAGGTATTTTTCATTTCAGTTGGTATAGTATATTTTGGGCCTTGTGCTTGAAACTTTTCACTTCTGAATAATATCTGAATAATAATAGTATTAGAATTTAATTTTCCTATTTCACAGCTAAATTCCTTTTGATAGAACAAGAAAGAAGTGAAAAATCAAGTCAGGGATGTGAATCGTCAGTGATTATGGGAAGATAGACACACTAATGTATTATTTGTGGAACTATGAATCAATACAACCACTTTTGAAAATAATTTAGAATCGAACAATAAAGTAACCAAAAGTGTATGCCTTTGAATTAGAGATTCTGTTAGTAGTCTTATACTTGCAGGAAAGCATTGCTAAAATACCAGTTCTCTTATACACCAGAATATTTATAACAGCATTTTTTTTCCATAGTAAAGAATTAGAAACAAAGTAGATACCCATTGATTGGAGAAAAGCTAAACAAATTCTGGTACGTCAATGTAATGAAGTATTACTAGTCTGAGAAATGACAAATGTTAGGAATGAAGAGAACCATTGAAAGATTTACATGAATTGTTGCAGAATGAAGTAAGCAGATGCAGGAAAGCAATATATACAATGACTATAGCAATGTAAATGCAAAGAAAAACCCTAAAAAAACAAAAACAAAAGTGAATGTTGCAAATGATAAATAAACATCTCTGCCCCACACTTTTGCCAGAGATGTAGTATGTTTTACATATTTTCAGACTTCTATGTGTTAATAATTTATACCGATTTTTGGGGGGGTGTCTTTAAAAATATTTTAAAATGTCATTTGTTTTATTGTATGGCTCTCTGGGAGGGCAAGAGAGAATGTTGGGAGGCAATTATGGTGGTGTAAAAAAGCAAAAGACATCAATGAAAACTTATTTAAAAACGTCTCAGGACTGTTGTGAAATATCAGTTATTTAGTTAGTTAAGACAACAATCATTTATTAAGGGCTTACTATGTGCCAAGCACTTTACTGATAAGAATTGTAGAAGTATGCTGGAGAAAGAAACAATACAGTTCAGCTCTTGTTCACCTCTAAACAATAAGCTGATTACCTTACATCTTGTCTGCTTTAGGAAAAATAGCGTGGTGAGCTGTTTGTAGAAGAAAAGCACCTTGAGATAGTATGGTAAATAAAAATTAAGACTTCCCTAATGCCTTTGTCCTCAAGAAAAGGTCTCTCAGACTTGACTGTGAATTAAAGAAAAGGCCTTTCCCTTTTTTTTTTTTTTCTTTCCTAAAGAAAGAAAAGGCTTCAGTTAAGGTCAGTCCTAGAAGGAGGAGGGGAACCTTGGTATTCTGAGTGAAAGAAGAGGCTAAAGGAAGAGTTCCTAACAATCTGAACCTAAAGGAAAGAGACTAAGGAAAGAGCCTAGGAAGAAAGCAATTGACTGTAATTTGGTCTGATCCTCAGAGTAGGGGTGACACAGAATTAAGTTCCAGAGGCCACAGCAACAAATTAAGGATTTTTATGATGCCTATGATGCCCAAATCACACAAACCACAGAAAATAATATTTCAAAATTGTTTACAAGAGTATCAGATCTCTAGGGATACAAAGAAAGGAAAAAAAAAACCAACCCCTACCCTCAAGAAGTTCACATAATAATGGGGGAAGCAACATGCAGACAGTTTTGTACATACAAGACATATGTAAGGAAAACTAAGTTATCACAGGTAGAAGGCACTTGCATTAAGGGATGCTAGAAAAAGGCTTCTTAAATTGGAATTTGAGCTGAAGGAAGCCTGAGATGGCATGGGATGAAGATGAAGTATGAGAGCATTCCAGGCATTGAGGACAGCCATTGAAAATATGTCGAGTTGGGAGATGTATTTTGTTCAAGGAACATAAAGGAAGTTAGTATCAATGTATTGTAGAGAATGGGGCAAGAGGGTGGGAGTGGGGTGAGGGAGTGTGTGTGGGGAAGATATAGGAAGACTAGAAGGGTAATACTTGATCCTGGAGGTAATAGGGGACCAGTAGAGTTTATTAAATAGAAGGCTAGCCTGGTCATACCTTTTCTTCAGGAACAGCAATTTAACAGCTTGAATGGAAGATGAATTATATTGAAGTAATTGAGACAGAGAGACCAACCACAAGTTATTGCAGTAGTCTAGATAAGGGCTTAAACCAAAGTGGTGGCAGTGTTAGAGGAGAGAAGGGAGATACATACCAGAGTTGTTAGGAAGGTACAATTGACAAGCCGTGGCAAGAAATTGGATGGACACACACACACACACACACACACACACGTATGTGTATATATGTATGGCAGTGAAAGAGAGTCAAGAGTTAAGAATGCTTTCTAGGTTGCAAGTCTGTGTTGTTGGGTAGTTGGTAGTGTTCTTTGACAGCAGTTGGGAAGTTTAGAAGAGGTGAAGCTTTGGGGATGAGTGGGTGACTAAGATAATGAATCCAGTTTTGGACGTTTTCAGTTTAAGTTGTCTATAGGACAGAGCCTCTTGAAGATGTGGGTGAGTAGGGTAGGAAACCAGTGGTTTAGAGATGCATGGAAGATGAAGATACAGAAAAGCAGTGATCAGAGAAGGATTAGAGCAGTTTCTTGAACATTTTAGGTAGAAGAGGGTGATGAGAGAGTGATATAGATAATGATTTTGAGTTTTGCAAAATTTAAAATCTCAGATTGAAGTAGTATTTTAAGTTTGTTAACTTCCTTCATTATGAGAGTAAGTATGTGTACAAAAATGGAAACTTTTGCTTAAGAAGATTTTGATCTAAGGAAACAATTTTATTGTGTATGTGGTCATAATAGCTGAATGCATAGGAGCTGAAGAGCTCAGTTTCATCATAGGAACTCCAGTAAGATAGAAGAAAAGAGTACCAAACCAAATAAGGATTATGAAGGAATTAGAGAAACTACAGTAAATAACCTTTTTCCATCCCATGTTGGCAAGGGACAACAACTAAAATCCTACAGGTAACTAAGGAGTGGAGCTGTGGAGCTTTAGAAGAGAAGTAAAGTATTGGGAAGCCTCTCCTTCAAAAACCAGAACAGGCCAAATGAAAAAAGAGGTATAAAAATTCACTGAAGAAAAGAACTCCTTAAAAAACCAGAATTGGCCAAATGGAAAAAAGAAACATAAAAACTCACTGAAGAAAATGATTCCTTAAAAATTAGAATTGAACAAATGGAAGCTAATGATTTTATGAGGCATTAAAAAACCAAAAAAGTCAAAAGAATGAAAAAAAAGAAGAAAATGTGAAATTTTTCATTGGAAAAACAACTAACTTGAAAAATATATTGAGGAGAAATAATTTGAGAATTATTGGATTACCTGAAAGCCATGATCAAAGAAATTATCTAGGAAAACTATCCTGATATCTTTGATCCAGAGAATAATATAGAAGTTGAAACAATGTACCTATCACTTTCTGAAAGAGATCCCAAAATGAAAATACCAGGAATAGAACAGGCAAATTCCAGAGCTTCCAGAGTGAGGAGAAAACATTGCAAGTAGCCAGAAAGAAACAATTCAAATATTGTGGAGCCACAGTCAGGATCACACAGATTTAGCAGCTTTCACAGTAGAGGGGTGAAGGGCTTGGAATATGATCTGGAAGGCAAAGTAAGTAGTATTAAAACTCAGAATGACCTTCCTGGCACAACTGAGTATAATCTTTCAGGGTGTGAAAATCAAACATTGATCCTATATTTTGTTTTTGATTGCATCCTGTAATTGATTCTATTCTGTAGCTTTATTCTATATTTTATATAATAACACAAGTCTTTTTTTTTTTTTTTGTCTCTGAATGAAGAAGTTCATGTGTTCAAAAATTCAGTCTTCTCCCAAGATAGATATCAAAGTTTGGGCTTCCTGTTGATCACTTTTAATTTTAAAACAAAACAGCTAAATAGTCTTATAAAATTTTTAATTCTTTTTTTTTTAAGGCAATTGGGGTTAAGTAACTTTCTCAAGGTTACATGGCCAGTTTTTTGTGTGGGTGTTAAGTATCTGAGGCCTGAACCGATCCCGGGTCTCCTGACTCCGGGGCCGGTGCTCTTACTGCACCACCTGGCCACCCCAAAATTTTTAATTCTAAGGGAATTCTTATCTAAGTTCCACCTACCAAGGAGACTTGTTATCCTTCATAACTTCAAAGACTGAGAAATTCTGTGAAATCTGTTTCTTATTCTTCAGAGCATATAAGCTTCCCTGGTCCCATCTCTGTTTATCCTTGTTCAGTTAAAGGTAGTCTTATTTCATTTGAAGGATCCAGTGAGTCTAGTGCACTATCAATGTCCTTGGCATGAAGCTGGGTTTTGTAAATCCATAAAGCATTCCTGTAAGACGGGTTGTCTTGTTCCAATGTATGTGTAAGCCCCCTTTCCTTAATGTAACCAATCATAATTCCTCACCCCTGTGAGGCTGCCAACTCTATAACCAGTTGAATTATTTCCTCACCTAATCTGTTCAGTTCTTTGTTTCAAGATTATAAAATGGATCTGTGCCTCCCATTGTAAGTCTGTGGCTACTTTATTACCAGGTTTGTGACTTGCTAATAAACTCTTATGTCGCTTGGAGAAAATGTGCCTCAGTCTACCTTTGTGGGTATTTCACTTGCGGAACCAGAGAAAAATGAATAATTAATGAAATAGAAGATTTTTAAGCATTCCTGATTAAAAGACTGGAGCTCAATAGAAAATCTGCCATTTAAATTGAAGATTCAAGAGAAGCATAAACCACAGTGAATAGAGCACCGGCCCTGGACTCAGGAGGACCTGAGTTAAAATCCAGCCTCAGTCACACTAGCCATGTGACCTTGGGAAAGTCACTTAACCACAACCTTTCCCCTTCCAGAAAGCCACCCCTCCCCCCCCCAAAAGAGTAATCATAAGGGACTCCATAAAGTTTAACTATTTATATTCTTATATGAGAAGATGATATATGCAACTCCCAAGAACTTTATCATTATTAGAACAATTAGAAGCAGACTGCATAGACAGAGAGCATGGGTGTGAGTCAGTTATGTAGGAATGATCTCTTCCCCCTGCCTTTTCTCTTCTCAGTGAAGGGGTGAGAAAGAGAAAAACCTTGGGAGAAGGGGGAAGGGAGAGGTAGAATGAGGAAAATGTTCTCATATAAAAGAGGCATGCAAGGAAGGGAGGAGCAGTGGGCAGTGCTTGAATTTTACCCTCATTGGAATTGGTTCAAAGAATGAAAAATATTATATACACACTCAGTTTGGCATACAACCCTCTCTTATCCAATAGAGAAACAGGAGGGAAAGAGGATAAGAGATATGGGAGTGGGAAGAAAGGAAGAATGATAAAAAGAAGGGCGGGTTAACGGAGTTATTGGTCAGAAGCAAAATAGACCTTTGAGGAGGGACAGGATAAAAAAAGACAGAGAAGAATATAGAATGGAGAAAATAGTATGGAGGGAAATAGTTATCATAACTGTGAATGTGAATGGAATGAACTCACCCATAAAAGGGAAGTGGGATAGCCAAATGGATGAGAAACTGAAGTCCAGCAATAATTGTTTGCTAGAGATTGCACTTGAAACAGAGACACACACAGTCAAGATAAAAGACTGAAGCATAATCTATTGTACTTCAGCTGAGGTGAAAAAAGGCAGAGTAGTAATTATAATCTCAGACAAAGCAAAACTAAAAATAAAACTAATTAAAAGATAATCAAGGAAATCATATTTTGCTAAAAGTTAAAATAAATGATAATTTCAAAGAAATTTAAGAGCAAATTTCTCAGATAAAGGCCTCAATTTTTAAAAATTATTGGAGCAATGAGTCACATTTATAAAAAATAAGAGCCATTCCCAATTGATAAATGGTCAAAGGATATGAACAGGCAGTTTTTAGAAGACGAAATCAAAGCTATCTGTAGTCATATGAAAAAATGCTTTAGATTGCTATTGATTAGAGAAATGCAAATTAAAACAAATCTGAGGTACCACCTCACACGTATCAGAAATGATGGATATCTGAAGGGAAAACAGATACATGAATGAATTTTTGATGGAATGGTGATCTGGTCTAATCTCCTGGTTCTGTTCATTGGGTTTTTTTTTTTTTTGCATCAGTTCATATAGTTCTTGTCATATTTTTTTTCTGAAGCAATCCCCTTATCATCTCTGCTGCAATAGTAGTTCTACAAAATTACATGTCACAGCTTGTTCAGTCATTCCCCAATTGATGAACCTCCCATTGATTTCTAATTCTTTGCCACCACCAAAAGGAAAAACAAAACCAGCTATAAATATTTTTGTATATATAGGTCCTTTTCCTTTTCCTTTTCCTTTGATCCCTTTGGGATACAGACCTAATAGTGGTATTTCTAGGTCAAAGGGTAGACACAGTTTTATAGCCCTTTTGGCAGAGTTCCAAATTATTTTCCAGAATGATTAGATCAGTTCATTGTGCACAATAACAATAATATTGTAATGTTTACCAATTGTGAAAGAGTTTGGCTGCTCTAATAAATTATCCAAGATAGTTCCAAAGGTTTAATGATGAAAAAATATTATCTAACTCCAGAGAGAGAACTAATGAACTCAAATGCAAATTGAAGTATAATTGTCTTGTTTTAGGGTTTTTTTTAGGGGGATAGTATAGCTAATATGGAATTATGTTTTGCATCATTTCACATGCATAATTGATATCCTACTGCTTGACTTTTCAGTGAATGGGGCAGGTGTGGGAGGGGGGGAAAGATTTTGGAAATGAAAATTTGAAAAAAAAAGTATCAAAAATAAATAATAAAGTATCTTAAAAAAAATAAACCCAACCCAGAAATTGATGGAGACAATTTTTTTTTCTGATTGACGTTAAAAGTGTGGGGGACAAGTTTTTTGGCTCTCCATAAAGACCCCAATGGAAGGAAGAAGCAGTGGATAATACAGTATACATCATAAGTAAACAGGAATCTCCTAGACCATTAACACACAGTGGAGCTATTAGAGCCAGACACTGAGAAAAAAATCCCAATGTAGGATGTCAAGCCAGAAATAATGAATTAACAGAAGGCAGTGTTGATAAATAAATTGCCTTGCAATGATAAACCACTAGTCTAGAGCACAGTTAAGCATATATAAGTGTTAACACTAAACTGCATATATGGGTCTTTGTGACTGTATCTTGACTTAGAAAACCACATATTAAAATTGTTATATTTTTATTTATTTTAATTAAGTATTTCCCAATTATATTTTAACTGGATCAGTCCTCTACTATCTTCACCATGGGAGGAGGCATGTTTGACATCTTGGGTTTAGAGGAGTAAAGGTGAAACACACATCACTGTCAAAGAGGTCATGAATTTAAAATGCAGAGGAGAATTATACATTTTTGGGCTTGGCTAGTGTTTCAATTTTTTTTTTAATCTTGTACTTCTTCAGTGCATTAATTTTTACTTATTTTGATTTGACTTGATTTTACTTTTAATTCTGAGTTCTTTTTCTTTCTCCTCTGCCTTCACCATCTCTTGAGAAGGCAAGAAAAGCAAAGCACATTGCAAATAGTCACATTGTGCTTTGTTTTATTGTACTTTACATACTTATAAAGTAGTTTCTTTGTTTTCTTTTACTGTTCCTTTTCCATTTTTACTTTCTTTTTCTTACCCCATTTTCTGTTTCCCTTTCTTTAAAGGCAGATTTTAGATGCATGTAAAACTTCATTTTTATCTCAGAAATTCTCATGTGTCTTAGGTTTTAGTGTTTTATCATTATTTTCTTTCACAAAGATGTTCTTATGATTCGTTCTTTGGCATATTATTTAGGATTTTATTATTAAGCTTCCATCATTAGCTGTCTTATTTTGGTTGTCTCTGGATCTGTGAAGGTTGTTTGTTCTATTTCTGACTCTTTATAGTTTCTTGCAAAATCTGTGTGCCTTAAAACATGGTCAGTTTTTGCAAAATTTCCATTTCCTATTGAAAAATATGTATATTCTTTAGCAATCTCATTTGTATACACCATAAGTTTTTAGCTCTAGTTTCTTTAGCTGTCTGTTCAGTTCTACATCTTCCTTTTTCCTTACTTTCCTGTTGGACTTTGTCAAAACTAAAAGAGGTACGTAGAAATCTCCTGCCATTATTGTGTTATTTTCAGTGTCTTCTTATAGTTTAGCATATGTTTATTTTTTAATATAGATACTTAGACATTTGGAACTTATAGGTTTACCATTGAAAATATTTGGTTGTTTGTGTATTGTTCCTTTTAGTATAATGGAGTTTCCTTGTTTATCCCTTTCTGTTTTGAATGTTTCTTTTTGTTTTGTCTTATAGTAGAATTTTAATTTATGCTTTTTTATGTACTGTATAGTAAATTTTTGTCAAGCCTTTCATTTGTATTTATTATATATCTTTTTTCCAAAAATGTGTTTTTGTAAGGAACAACTTGTGAGTTAAAAAAATAATTTCCATCTGTCTTATTTTATTGGGTTGCTTAATTTATTCACATTAAAGTTATAAGAGGTTTATATTTTCCTCTGTTTATCCCTAATCTTTTTTTCCCCTCTTCTGCTATAAATGTAGTCCTATGTTTCTTCAGTTATTTTAGTTTGATTAATTTTAAGCTAACCCTGTTACCACTCACTCCCCCTTCTCCCCAACCTTGCTACCCCTTTCCCTAGTTTTGGAATTTTCATTATTAATTAATTCTCTAATTTTTTATTTAATTCTTCCTCCCTTCTTTCACTTTTCATTTAAGCAGTCAAATAGAAGACCCCCCCCCCCCACTTCCTTCAGATTGTTTTGCTTGTTAATTTTTAAAATTCCATTTTCTACATCTTTTATCTAAAAAGGATTTCTTACCTTTATTCTTTTCCTTATTTAGCTTCCCTTTTTGGCCTTTCTAGACTGTTATTATTTGATTCATGAACTTTAATGCTCATTTAATCCTTCTTTAGACTGTGTTCTTCATGGAATTAAAGTTTCTAAGGTACTTATTTTGCATACTTTCTTCCTAATCAGTTTCTATGTTATCTCTTCCCTACATTTTTGTCTTCTTACTCTTCTGGGTGTGAATGGCCCCATGAATTCTAATGTCCCTTATCTTGTTGCAAGTTGAATGGTCTCTCTAAAAAATCTCTGCAGATTATGTCCATTGTTAAATCTTGATTTTCCTTTAAAGAATATAATTCTTGCTTCTCCTTTGGGAACATTATTCAGTAGTTTTCCCTCCCACCACTGAAACAATATTTCTCAATTTCTTCTCCCCTTTTTTCAGTACCTCCCTTTTCTTTTTCATCCATTATCTTTTAGTTCTCTTTTACCTGATCTACTGCAAGCTTAATTAGATATATCACAATGTTCCTTTTGTCTTCTTTTGTCCTCTCCTCCCTATTTTTTCAGCCTTCCATTCTTAATTTAGTTCCATCAGAAAAAAATTGATTCAGCTGTTGTGAAATTTAAATCTTGATGTTTCCCTCCTGTCTCTCTCCCATCACTTCTATTTGACTTCTACTTTTACCATTATCTCCTTGTCTTCCTTTTAGAAAGAAATCTTTTAATGGTCCCTGTTTTTATTTTTTGGTCATCCTTGCTTTCTATATTTGTTTGCCCATATATTTCTCTTGTATGCAATATTTGAGAAAACCTGAAGAAAGCTTCAGGTCTGGTTTCCTTTCTAGGGACTTTTGAATTTTTATTTAATTTTATTTATTTATTTATTTGCTCGTCCATTTATTTATTTATATATCTATCCATTCATTTATTCATTTGTTTATTTATTTTTAAGCAAATAGGGTTAAGTTACTTGCTCAAGGTTACAAGGCTAGTTATTTCTAGATGTGGTGCTAAGTATCTGAGCCTGGATTCTATACCCAGGTCATCCTGACACTGGGGCCCCTGCTTTTACTCACTGCACCACCTGGCCGCCCCTCTGCTTCTTTTTTTAAAAAATTGAACATGTCATCTTCCCCCCCCCACACACACCCACACCCACCCCTGTTCAATAGACAGGCTCAGATTTAAAAGGTAAATTGCCTCATATTGAATCTTCAGTTCCTTTTTTCTTCCTTTACATTATTCTGGGGGTAGCTAGGTGGCACAGTGGATAGACTACTTAGTGGTCCTGAAGTCAGAAGAATCTGGGCTGAGAAACTTACTGTGTGATCTTGGGAAAGTTACTTAACTCTATTTAACTCAGTTTCTTCATATCTAACGTGAGTTGGAGAAAGAAATTATTTCTATCTTTGCCAAGAAACCTCCAAATGGCGAATGAAGAGTTGGACATGACTGAAAGGACTGAACAACAAATGCATTACCCATTCCTTCCCCTGGTTTCTGAATGGGGAGGAATAGTCTTGTGTTATTCAGACTTCCTTCTCTTTATATTTGAAGGAATTTTTCCCCATTGCCATTGTTAGGTCTTGGAGTTTGCATTCTGAACGTTTTTTTTTTTCCTCCTGGAGATGTGAATTTTTTATTGCATTAACAGGGTTCATATTTTTAAACTTTTAATCTTCTACAGGGAGACCAGTCATCCTTAATTTTTCTTATTTGTCCTGGCTTTGAGATGTGTATGTTTTGTTTTTAAGGGCATTCGCTTTCTTTTAACATTGTTGCTTTCTGCTGCTGGCCTTACAGATTGTCCAAACTTTTGTATATTTGTATTTTTAGCCTTTTTTTCCCTATCTTTTGTTTCTTTGATTTATTTGGTGTGTATATATATATATATATATATCTTTGCCATGCTAATTATTTCTGTGGTGCATGCCCTAAATTCTGCTTTCAAGATTCTTGTTTTTCTTTTCTTTTTTTTTCATTTTTCAAGTGTTTATTAACTTCTGATTTACATCATTCGTTTCCGCCAGATTTTGAGTTATAAATTTTCTCTCCGTTTTTTCCCTACCCACTGCCCCCAAATAGCAGTCCCACAGGATATCCCCTCCTCCAGTCTGCCCTCTCCCGTATTTTCTCCCATATCCCTTTCGACTTTTCCAGTAGGGCATGGTGGATCTCTATGTCCCAGTGTCTGTATTTCTTATTTCCCAATTACATGTAAAATAGTATTAATAATAGTATATATATTTAAACATTTGATTTTAAAACTGAATTCCAGATTCATTCCGTTCCTCCCTTGTCACCCACCCTTACTGGGAAGATAAGCAGTTCAGTATAGGTTGTACATGTGTAGCTAATGCAAAACAATAACATAGTAGATATATTGTGAAAGACTGACTATATTTCCCTCCTTCCTATCCCACCTCCCACTTGTTCTATTCTCTACTTTGGTCCTGTCCCTTTTCAAAAGTGGGTGCTTCCAACTTCCCTCCCCCCCAGCCTGCCTTCCCTCTCATCCCCTTCCCCCCTACTCTCCTGTAGGGTGAGATACCCTATTTAGTGTGTATTTCATTCCCTCCTCAAGCCAAATTTAATGGGAATGAGGTTGACCCATTCCCTTTTGCCTTCCTATTCTTCCCCTCCATTGTACGCATTTTCCCTTGCCTCTTCTATATGAGATAGTTTACCCCATTCTGTCTCTCCCCATCTCCTCTCATTATATTCCTTTCTCCCCTCTTAATTTCACCTTTTAAGTATCATCTCTTCCTGTTAAATTGGTCCTGTGCACTCTATGTATAGCTGCAAACATATACACACACATTCACATATGTATTCATATGCCCATATACCCTTATATATAGACATATATATGTATATGTATATACATATATATATATTTCTATTCCCTTCAACTATTTTCATACTGAGAAAAGTTTCATCAGTTACAATTATTGTTTTTCCATGTAGGAATGTTAACAGTTCAACTTTGATAAGTTCCTTATGATTTTCTTCTCCATGTTTACCTTCTCATGCTTCTCTTGCTTCTTGTATCTGAATGTCAAATTTTCTATTCAACTCTGTTTTTTTCATCAAGAATGCTTGAAAGTCCTCTCTTCCACTGAATGACCATATTTTCCTCTGAAACATGATACTCAGTTTTGCTGGGTAGGTGATTCTTGGTTTTAATTCCAGCTCCTTTCACCTCTGGAATATCATATTCCAAGCCCTTTGATCCCTCAGTGTAGAAGCTTCCAGATCCTGTGTTATCCTGATTGTGTTTCCACAATATTCAAATTGTTTCTTCTTGACTGCTTGTAATATTCTCTCCTTAATCTGGGAATTCTGGAACCTGGCTATAATATTCCTAGGAGTTTTCTTTTTGGGATCTTTTTCAGGAGGTGATTGGTGGATTCTTTCAACCTGTATTTTGCCCTCTGGTTCTAGAACATGAGGGCAGTTTTCTTTGAGAACTTCCTGGAGGATAATTTCTAGGTTCTTACTTTGATCATGGCTTTCAGGTAGTCCAATAATTTTTAAATTATCTCTCCTGGATCTATTTTCCAGGTCATTGATTTTTCCCATGAGTTATTTACATTGCCTTCTATTCTTTCATTTGTTTGGATCTGTTTAATAGCATCTTGATTTCTTTAATGTCACTAGCTTTCCTGTGCTCCATTCTAAATCTGAGGGAATGATTCTCCTCAGTGAGCTTTTGAGATTGTTTTTCCATCTGGCTAATTCGGCTTTTTAAGGCATTCCTCTCCTCTTTGCCTTTTTAAGCCTCTTTTGCCATTTGAGTTAGTCTGTTTTTTAAGGTGTGATTTTCCTTAGGCTGTTGACTCCCATTTCATAATTTTCTTGTATCATTCTCATTTCTCTTCCCAATTTTTCCTCCACTTCTCTTATCTGCTTCTTGAGCTCCTCTATGGCCTGTAACCAGGTCATATTTTCCTTTGAAGCTTTTGTTGCAGGAGTTCTGACTTCACTGTCTTCCTCCTGTTCCATGCTTTGCTCCTTTTCATCCCCAAAATAGGATTCTAATGTTGGAATCTTCTGTCTGCTTTGTTTCCTTTGCCTGCTTATGTCGCCCCTGAGTCACTTGACCCCTGGGCTTTTTGCCACAGTAGGACTCTGCCACCAGACAGGGGAGCTTTCATCCCAAACGCTGGGGTTTTCTCAGCTGCTGGAGGTATTAGATGTGTGCCCTCTCTGAGGCCTCCACATGCTCTGGCAAGCTGGTCACACACCCCAGGTCCTCCACCCTAGACTGCAATCAGACCCAAGCAGGTTAAAACAAGAGCAATTACCCCTCAGACTGGTCGCTTGGTCCCCCTACAGGCTGCAGGCCAGGAGCTGAAGCTGCCACATGGAGCTGGCTGTCTGTGCCGGGCAAAAGCCAACGTACTCCCACTTACTGGGTCCCACAGTCCAGACTGCACTGACCTTTCACTTTGTTCTTCGCATCTGTGTGTTGATAATTCTGGAAACGGCCACAGGTGCTGCTGATCTGGAGTCCCTCCGGCTGGTGGCTGGTGAGACCCGCCCAGCGTCTAAAACCTCTAACTCATGGCGGGCCTGGACTTGGCTCCCAGAGCGCTGCACTGGACAATTCCTGCTAGTCTCCTGGTCTGTCCTCAGCGGGAGGTTAGCTTCTCTGTGTCATTTTGTGGGTTCTGCAGCTCCAAAGTTTGTTCAGAGTCCCCTTTTTACATGCATTGGGGAAGGTGGAAGCCGGAGCTGAGCAGAGGTCATGTTTCTTTCTTGTTTTTCTTTTAAACCACTTAGGAATAACCTACTCTTGTTCGTTGCTCTGTTGGGAAAAACAGGTTTTCTGCTTTTTTGGGTATTGATTTGTTTAACTTTGTTTTACAATATTTATTCACAGAAACCTGTGCTCCTATTTGGAGACTATTCTCGATTCTGTTATTAATAATTCTCACTGTTGCTCTGTCACCTTATGTGTAGTGCCCTTAGTTGAGTTTTCTTCCTCCTTTGATCTTTGGTAATTTTCCTTTTTCATTTTTGGAGGGGGGGAGGCAAGGCAATTCGATTAAGTGACTGTTCTAAGGTTACACAGCTAGTGTCAAGTGTCTGAGGTCAGATTTGGACTTAAGTCCTCCTGACTGTAAGGCCAGTGCTCTATTCACTGTGCTATCTAGCTGCCGCCCCCTTTATTTTTAAATTTATTTGCTATTAGTTTATAACATTCAGTTCCACACACACGCTCTTCCTTCCCCCCCCCCCCCGCAATCTGATATAGGTTCTACATACATCTTCTCATTAAACTTTAGATTGTAAAGAAGAATTATAACCAATGGAATGAATGAATGAGGAAGAGGAAAAAAAATGGAAAAGAAAGAGCGCAAGTTGTTTGCTTCAATCTAGATAGCCTTTTCCATTATGAGTCCTTTGGAGTTGTCTTATACTTGTATTGCTGAGGGGAGCCCAGTTGATCTTTGGTAATTTCAATAAGTTTTTAGTTATTTTTCTGCTTTTGCTCACTTTCTGAACCCCTCCGCTTTGATGGTAGTTTTCCTGGAAGGCTGTATGTTCAAGTCTTCCCAGCCTTTTCTTATCCTAGACAATTTAGGGTTTGCCACCTTGGTCTCTGTACATTGGTCTTCTGATAGAACAGAATAAGCCCTCAATAAATGCTGAACTCTTTTTCTGAAACTTGGCTGAGTGCTACACTTCCATCGACATTTGCTCTGTTCCCTCTATTTTATATTATACTTTTTGTTCTTGGCCTTCACCATGGAGATAGCTGAAATTGCTTTATCTCTTCTGTATAATTCCTGTTTCAGAGAACTTTGAAAGGTCATATACAGATTGGAGAAAATATCTGGTCTTCCATCTTATTTGTCATATTATCAATATACTTTGAAAGAAAACTGTTCATAAATGCATTTTTGAAAGAGAAGTTACAAGTGATTTAAAAAGAAAACCTGTACATCTAGGGATAACAGTGATAAATCCAGATGAAGAAAATAGCTCCAAAATCGCTATTTGTAGACCATCAGATAAAGTTATAGCTTGGTTACAAAATCCCTTAGAATTCCCGGAAGAGATGAAACAAGAGATTAAAAATATTATTATAAATAAAATTAGAGTTCTAGAGGAAACAATTGGAAATGGAACAATGGGAGGTGCAAAATCTTCCTCTTTAATAGTTTCTTTAGATTAGAATGGGCCAAATAGAAACCACTGATTCCATGTGACAAGAAGAAATACAAGGATAGAATGGAGAGACTGAAAAAAGACATAGAAACTTTAACATATCTGAAACAACTGACTTAGAAAACAGGAAAATGAGATACAATTTTTAAAATAATCAAATTGTCAGAAAAACATGAACAAATAAAAAGTCTGGGTACTATATTTCAGGAAATTATAAATGAACACCGCCTAGTCCTGTTAAAACCGGAGCTCAGTGTGAAAACAGAGCATAAAAATAATTTACTAGTCAATTCTTGAGAGCAACTCCAAAATGAAAACTCTTTAAAAAATCATTGCCAAAATCTAGAGCTTCCAAATCAAAGAAACGATGTTATTAGTAGACAGAAAGACAGATTTTATGTACCAAGTATCCATCACCAATATCGCATACAACTTAGCAACTAACCCTAAAAGGGAGAAGGGAGCCTAAAAAATGATATTGAAAAAAGCAAAAGGCTCTAAAAAAGAATAAGGTACTATATTTTTTGGGGGTAGAGGGTTTGGGAGGTGAGAATTAAACCTTTAATGAAATAGAGGATTTCTTATTATTCTTCATAATAGATTATTGTTTAGTCATTTCAGTTGTGTTCTGTTCTTTGTGATCCCATTTGGGGTTTTCTTGTGCAGAGATACTGGAGTAGTTTGCCATTTCCTTCTCCAGCTCATTTTACAAATGAGAACACTGAGGCAAAAGGGTTGAGTGACTTGCCTAGGTTCACATGGCTAGTAAGTGTCTGAGGCTGCATTTGAACTCAGAAAGATTAGTCTTTCTGACTCCAAGCCAAGCAATCTATCCACTGTGCAACGTAGCTGCACTCTTCATAAGACCAAAGCTAAACAGAGTATTTGAAATGCATTTCCAGGAAGTAAGAGGAACTTAGGTTAGAAGCTACATTAAATATATATCTATATCTGTATAATATATCTCTGTGTAGCCTTCTTTGGGGGGAAGGGGAAGGGGAGAGAAAAAAAATAAAGTTAATGCACAGCAGAGAATAAAAGAAAACCTAGAAGGAAGCAAAGAAAAGCTGGTAGCTTTGAAAACAATGTCTAGTATTTATTAAATAGGTTTTCTCGAAATGAGAGTTTATTGTTTTATATTGAATCCTCCCTTGAATCCTTTTCTTTTTCTCTTAAGGTCTCAAAATACAACTAAACAATCAGACCTAATGCTCTATAATTTTAAAATAGTTCCATGACTATTGAACATGTGAAAATGAAGGGCAGCTATTTATTTCCTTTCTTCATACTAGAATATAAATCTTTCTTTATCTTATAGTCATGTCTAATTGATTTAATGTAGGGGTGTGTATGTGTGTTTGCGTAAATATTTTATTCATTTTAAACTTAAATACAAAACAAGAAAAGAAAAAAAAAGATTTCCATCTACACAGCAGAGCTATATCTCATAAATTTTTGGAATGTTGTCTTGACCTCTGTAATGAAATTATTGTTTTTATGATTTGTTCTTTGATTCATTCAGCCTGCAGGATTTTGATTATTTAGTTACAAATTAATTTTTAATCTGTATTTCCATGGCCCTTTCTTGAATGTAATTTTTATAGCATTTTGATTTGAAAAGGATATATTTAAAGTCTCTGCTTTTCTGCATTTGGTTATGAGATTTTTATTCTGTAACACTTGGTTAGTTTTTGTGTGGTGCCAAGTACCTCTTAGAGAAAAGTATATTCTTTTCTATTCTCATTTAGATTTCTCCAGAGTTCCTTCATATTTAACTTTCCTAAAATTGTATTCATTTCTGTAGTTTCTTTCTTGTTTTTTTTTTGTTGGATTTATCTAATTCTAAGATGGGAAAATTTATGTCCCCCACTAGTATGCAATTTCTCTTTCATTTAGCTTTTTCTTAGAATTTGGATGCTTTACCATTTGTTGCATATATGTTAAAATATTATTTAACTGCTTATCTCTTTTAGTTATATTTGTTTTTTCTTTTGCTTTGTCAGAAGCCTTGATTGCTACCCTGGCTTTTTTCCTATATCACCTAAGTATAGTAGATTTTGCTTCAACCCTTCATTTTTACTCTGTGTGTCTGTTTCAACTGTGTTTCTTATAAAGAACATATTGTCAGGTTCTGGTTTTTAATCTACTCTGTTATCTTCTCTTTTATTTGTGAGTTCATCACATTCACATTTACAGT
The DNA here is from genome assembly GCF_028583685.1 of Petaurus breviceps papuanus. Classification (NCBI taxonomy): domain Eukaryota; kingdom Metazoa; phylum Chordata; class Mammalia; order Diprotodontia; family Petauridae; genus Petaurus; species Petaurus breviceps. The sequence goes on from NW_027187289.1 coordinate 4,012,883, forward strand.
GATGAGTATTAAATCATATTTTCCTCCATCCTATTTTCCCATTTATCCTTTTCTCTCTCTCTCTCTTTCTGTAGCAGCAAGCACCCTAGCGTCCTCAGGGTGGCTGCCAACACAGGTTCTGGGATCTGCTTTGTTAAAGGAAAGCAACTCAAAATGGGTTAACAAGCTTACTTTAATCAGTCAAACATGTATCGTTTACCTAGTTCAGGGGAAAAAGGTTAGTACCCTGAACTTCAGAATACACAGACAGAATTATCAAGACAGAGAAACAGATCAAGTAGACAGTTTCCAAACTGTCCAACCATTACATCCATACCAAATCAACATATGGGTTTCAACATCTGGGTTTTTCAAAGCCAGGGGACTCTCAACAACGGCTTCCCAGAGTTTCATCAAATCACAGAACACTTCTCAAAGTGAGCCCCAAAACAAAGCCTCAAATCAGGGTTTATATAGCCTTCTCCTGGCTCAGAGAATGTAACAACTTTCTGGACCCACTGGCCAATCAAAAAGTATCTACTGAAAAACAAGCCTCCCACCCTAGGCTCCAGGTGCACTTTAGCCTAGGGGCAGGGAAGATCTCTAAATTTGCATTTCCATTTCTCTCTCTCTCTCTCTCTCTGTCTCCCTCTCTCTCAGGGGAAGGCAAAGTAATTGGGGTTAAGTGATTTGCTCAAGGTCACACAGCTAGTAAGTGTCAAGTGTCTGAGGTCAGATTTGAACTCAGGTCCTCCTGACTCCAGGGCCATTGCTCTATTCACTCTGTCATCTAGCTACTCTCTCCTGCCCCCTTCTTTTTCTTTTTTAAAAACTTTCTGTAGGAACAGCTAAGTGGGGCAGTGAATAGAGCACTGACCCTAGAGTCAGGAGGACCTGAGTTCAAATTCGGCCTCAGACACTTGACATACTTACTAGCTGTGTTACTTTGGGAAGTCACTTAACCCCAATTGCCCTCCAAAAAAACAGCAAAAAAAAAAAAAAAAACCCAATAACTTTCTGTGTTGTTTTAATTTGGAAAAGGTTCATATTGTCTTGGAAAAGCATGGCTTTTCCCTTCTTTTTCTCTATTCAATATGTTTTCATTCTGTTAATTTAAATGTATTTTCGTTGTGCTAACTTTCTAAAGCATTCAAAGAGAATTGCAAGAATAGAATTAACTGTTGTTGTGATGTCCAGTAAGTCTTTAATTTAAATAAAGATTAAATCCTATATCTATATTTAATAGATTATACTTACATAATATTTGTGTTTTTTAGTCATCAGTGTATCATTATATTTGATTACAAACATTTATAGAATGCATACTATTTATTTTCTAAGCTCTTTTGCTAGGCACTGAGTTTACAAAGAAGGACACTTCAGGATCCTTGTCCTTAAAGCACTTAATGTTATGTGTGAGTGGGGAGGCTGGTGGTGGGGCAGATAGCATGTGTAAAGGAATGGTTAATAATACCAAGAAGCATGTACAGCTTTGTTGTTCAGAGGATAATTTTAAGTTTCAAGTTGGAATATTTTTATCTGAGTATTATCATAGGTAGTCAGTCAGCCAGTCAACAAGCATTTATTAAACACCTGCTAGACCATGTGCTAATAAACCCTGGAGATACAGAGAAAGTCATAAGTCAGTACCTCTCCTTGGAGCTCACAAGCTAAGAGAGGTGGAGGGAGCTGGGAGACAGTAAAAAAATAAATACATGCAAAAAAGATGCACAAAAAAAATCAGGGGAAGGCACTAGGAGTATAGATGATGGAGTGTTAGCTGGTACTTGGAAGAAGGCAGGGAAGCTAGAAGACAGTTGGTGGTAGAGAAGATAGATGGTGGGTTCAAATCCTACTTCAGATACTTAATACTGTGTTTTCCCGATAATAAGACACTGTCTTATTATTTTTTTGGACAGAAAAACACCAGAGGGCTTATTTTCAGGGGAGGGCTTATTTTAATGAACATTGACAGCAATTTTAATAAACAAGTAAATGTGAACAAAAAAATGTACTTTTATTCAATAATGAATTCAATAAAGAACAGGATGACGCGCTCACTGCTGCAGCTCTGATTGGATGCAGCTCGGAGCGCGGCGTGCGTTTCACAGGTGGGGAGACGGTGCATACAGAGGGTACCGTAATGTAGCGTGTAGCGCAGGGGATCACCTTCACTACAGTAGCAATCTCAATAGGGCTTATTTTCGGGGGAGGGCTTATTTTAGAGGAATCTTACACAGTAAGGGGAGGGCTTATTTTCGGGATAGGTCTTATTATCGGGGAAACACGGTAGTTATGTGACCTTGGGAAAGTTGTTTAATCTCTGTGTGCCCAAGTTTCCTCATTTTACAAATGAGGATAATAGTAACTCCTACCTAAAAAGTTTATTATGAAGATCAAATCACATAGTATATGGGAAGCATTTTACAAACCTTAAACTACTATAAAAATGCTATTATTATTATTCCTCCATCTGACTTTATTTTATACAAAAACTAATTAGAAGAGCTTTAAATCTGAATGTGGACATAGTTAACAAGGTCATATACATTTTTAACATACTGGCTAAAATAGCTGCTTTAAAGGCACATTTTGCTATATAAATAGGTTACTTAATAAATGAGGCTTGAGTATACATCCTCATTTCCTTATAAATGTGAACCCCTAGCTAACACTTAATAATACTTTTGTTGTAAAGTTAAACTTTCATTGTCTCCACAGGCAGCAGAAGGTGTGACTTTCATTGGACCTGACACACATGCTATTCAAGCCATGGGAGACAAGATTGAAAGCAAATTATTAGCTAAGAATGCAAAGGTCAACACAATTCCTGGCTTTGATGGGGTGGTCAAGGTGAGAAATAATTTTATTGTTGGTTTTCTGCTGTAGCTCTGTATTACATAAACAAAATTAAATGTTTTGTTAAAGTACAATCATTGTTTCCTCATACACTTATGTAAAAAGAAAATTTCAAACCTTTTGAAGTAGGCCTAATATTTTCAGTAGCATTAACTGTAAAAATAAGTTACCAACTGAGATTGGCTCTTAATCAAAAAGTGTTGACTTTTATAGTATAGTAAAAGTTTTTTTAAAAATAAAAATGTGTGTTTAAATTCTGTTCAAGGCGGTTTAGCATTTTAAACATTTATGAAATTTATTGTGTGTGTTTTTATGTGCTGTATTTCAATATGTGTAAGATTAACCTGCTTCGCTGGGGAATAGTTAGTACCTATACAGTGCATATCAGTTTCCTTAGGAATTTGCACAGAATTAGGGAGGTATCGGGGATTGCCCTGGCCAGGAGAAGTAAGTCAAAAGTAAGCAAACATCAGGGAGTGGAGACATCAAGATAGTCCTCAATGGTTATTGGTCAGGTTAACTTTGTTGCTGTTCGGTCATTTCAGGCACATCTGATTCTTTCTGATCCCATTTGGGTTTTTTATAGTAAAGATACTAGAATGTTTTCTCATTTCCTTTTCCAGCTCATTTGACAGATGAGGAAATTGAGGCAAACAAGGCTAAGTGATTTGTCCTCAGTGACACAGCTAGTAAGTGTCTAAGGCCTAATTTGAATTTAGGAGAGGAATCTTCCCGACTTTAGGTGTGGCACTCTATCCACTGTGTCACCCGGATGCCCCTTCAGTTAACTGGTTGGAAGCAAACAGGAATAGACATGACTTTGGAGGTGGTAGGTAGTATAAAGTATATATTCCAATAATTTTAATGTGTGTTAGCTTTATACTTCATTCTTTGGCCCTACCATGCCTTTGAATTCAAATGAACAAAATTTTTCGATCTGCCTGGAGATTTTACGATACAAAATTAAGAGCTCTGTAATAGTGTTAGATGCCTGAAACTTCTTCTGTGGGAGGGGCTGATGTTAACAGATTGCTTGAGCTGCATTTCTGAGCTATAGTGAGGCTAAAGTCAATCCACTGTCTGTACTAGATCTGACATCAATATAGTGAGCCCTTGGGAATGGATGGCCTCTGCTTGTGGAAGGATCAGTGACCCTGCCTAGTTCAGAAATGGAACATGTCAAATGCTGATCAGTAGTGATACTGAGTCTGTGAATGAATAGTTGCTACTGTTCCAGGTTGGGAGAGATGGGGGACCCAGGTCCCTCTCTACCTCTGCCCCCCAAACATCTCATAAAATTATTCCCCATTATCTTATATAGAGAATTTATAGTATTTCATTTAAATAAGAAATTCAAAACTTGTGATCTAAATCCTAAAATTTCTAACTTGACCTAGAGGTTTCTTTATAAGTTCTGCTTTGTCATTCTCCTAGAGGTAACTCAGATTGCCTGATTATTTTGACAATGGAGCACAAGCTTTGAATGGAAAAACTGCAGAAATGAGCTCTGCAATGGAATATCTGCTGTTTGAGGGCCAGCTTACATAAGTAAATAAGGTTAGGCACTAGAAGGTTGCCTATTATATGATGTAAATCTTGACCATGATAATCTTTAAAAAATGATCTCCATTTCTGTCTACCTTCTTCTCCTTCCACAGTGATAGTATTGGAAAAGAGAGCCAAGGATGGTGACACTTAGTTTTTAGACTTACTAATGTTAATTTAACTTGATATTCAGTGTACAGTTTTGTCTAATGACCAGTGGATTGACAAACTAGGGAGGAAGTGAACCATATTAATATGGACTTTCTGTTTGAAAAAATAAGAAGATGAATTAAATGATGGCTAATAGGTTCTCCATAGTGAGGCAAACAAAGTAGCTGGCAAAGTCTCCTTCATTCTGCACTAAAAGTCAATGAGAAGTACCATTTTGTATGATAATTGGTCTTCTACAAACATTAACAAGAAATCAGTGCCGGAAGTAACACAGCTAAAAATCTACGTAGGGATTGTTTTTCTGGATGTATCAAGGTTAGGAATGTTCTGAGAGAATAAAAATGATCAAAAGCAAAATGACTGCTGGAAAAGTGAACAGGAGCACATTAGTAACTCCTGCTTTATATGCCCTCATCCGTAGCTACCTGTCATTGTTTCTATTTTCTGTGCCTTTTTTTCTTCAGATTCCCTTTTGTGGTTGTTCAGTCATTTTCCAGTCATGTCCAACTCTCTGACCCCATTTAGGGTTTCCTTGGATGAGATACCAGAGGGCTTTGCCATTTCCTTCTCCAGCTCATTTTACAGATGAGGAAACTGAGGCATGCAGGGTTAATGATAGGCCACTATGTTAATCAGAGTTCTTTCAAAAGGTATTAAAAAAAAGTCTGTTAAAGCTGTGTTACTTTACATTATTGTAGTCATTGTGTGAATTTTTCTCCTGTTTCTGTGCACTTTACTCTGCATCATTTCGCCTAGGTCTTTTCTGGTTTCTTTGAATACATCATATTCATCATTGCTTATAGCCAAATAGTATTCCATTATGTGTTAATATCATGATTTGTTTAGCCATTTTTTAATTAATGAGTACCCTGACTTTGTGAGTTTTTTTTTTTCCTACCAGAAAATGCTGCCAAAGGGCTTTTCTTATGTATTGGTTCTTTCACTTTGACTTTGGCCTTTTGACTTTATGCTTACAGGTGGTAACACCTGATCAAAGAGTATTAAGTTTCATGACTTTTGAAATATATTCCTGAGTTACTCTTTAAAAAAAAATTTAAAACTAATGAACACCAAATGAAAAGAGCATTTCCTTATGCATGAAAAAAAAAACCTGGAAAAATAATGCACAGGAGATTGTGAATCTATTATGTACAGTTTGCTTTTCTTTTTAAATTATAATAAATTTCCCACATAACATATATATCCTGTTTATCTGTCATTCTTTCTGGCCTCCTATTTTCTTTTTGTGCATTTAAAAATGATCTAGTAATCTTTAATTTTTTTCTTAATTCTTTTTTTTTTTTTTGGCTAACATGTCCCTAGGCATCCTTATTCTTCCTTCTCCCTTTATTTGGGTGGGATGGGAGAGAGAAAGAGAGGGAAATAGAATAGAAATGAATGTCTTTTCTTGTATCTTGAGTCCCTCACATATCTGTAAGAAGGAGGTTAGCCTGCTTCATTACTGGTTCTTCAGATAGTGGTAGGTCATTGAATTGATCAGAGTACAGACAATTCTCACTTTATGTAAATTTATTTTATGCACTTTCAAGTTTGTGTAAATAATTCTGAAAAAAATTGCTATTCAAAAAAAAAATCTATGTTAACTTTACTATATAGTAATATGCCGTGTCTTTCTGCTCCTTCCCTTCAGCTCAGCTCTCGGTGGCTTCCCCCTCTCCCCTTAGCACAAAAGGAACCAAAAAAAAAGAAACACCCTAAAAAATATTTCCTCTAAGTGAAAGCAGAAGAATGGCCCTCCACTACCATTGTGACTGGATCAGGGGCTTGGCCAGAGACTTCTGATGCCTAGAGATGAGACTTTTGCCCTGCTCCATCTACTTGCCAGCTTGTCCAGATCCCCATGTTACCCCCTCAAGGATACCTGTTGTCTATCCTGTGTGCCCCTCGGTGACCCTCCCACTTCACCCCCAGTGTTCTTCCTTTGGGTTCATGCCAGTTCCCATCCGTTCCTCCTGCTCTCATTTAAATGTCCTAGGCCCTCATGTATCCTTGAAACCTGTGCTTCCTCCCTTCCCGCATGCCTCCTTCTCTTCTTCACATTTGCTTGCGAATTCACATTACATAAAAATCGCTTTAAATAGCAATCTGCAGAGTCCACTTATATAAAGCAAGAACTGTCTACTTCAGACTTTCAGAGCTGTTCGTCTTTACAAAACTGTTTTCCTTGTATAAATTGTTCTTCTGGGTTTGCTCGCTTTATTTGCATCTGTTTGCACAATTTTCCCAGTTTTCTCTGAGACCATGTCAGTTGTCATTTCTTATAGTGGAATAATATTCTATTACAGTCAAATACCATTCATAGTTTGTTCAGTTTTTTCCTCAAACGATAGTTCCTCATTAGCCTCTGGGTCTTTTCTATATCAAAGAGAGCTGCTATAAATATTTTTGTACATAAATATTCTTTTCCTATTTATTTGATACCTTTGTGGCATAGGCCTGGAGCCTCACCTTTCTTGTCGTTTAAGCAGTGTTTGACGGCATTGACCATCCTTCTAGCTAGTAGATACTCTCTTTTTTCTGGGTTTTGGTGACACTGCTCTCTCTCTTTAGTTGCCCCATCTGTCTGACAACTTCTCTGTCTTTTTTTCTGAATCATTGTCTTTATTTTGCCCTCAGCCATGACTATAGTGGATGGATCTTTCCTGGACTCATTCTTTTTTTCCTACCTCCTTTCACTTGGTGACGGAAATCAGTTCATTTGTCATCTCTGCAAAGCTGATTCCCAGATTTACATAATCAGCTTTGGTCTGTTTTCTGAACTTCAGTTCTACAGGACCATCCACCTGTTGGACATTTTGAACACATTGTCCCACAAAATCTCAAAAGCAAAAGGCCCAAATTAGAACTAGTTAACTTTTCTTTCAAACCTCTTCATTTCACTTCCTAATATAATTTAGGACACCACCATAATTCTGATCACCCTGGCTCAAAACTTGGGGTTATCCTCTGCTCACTTTCCCTTTTCCCCCATATTCATTCAGTTGCCAAGCCTTTTGATGCTAACTCTGAATCTCTATTACCTTTCTGCTTAGGTAGCAATCATTCTCATTTAGTCCCTCATCACCTTTTAACTGAACTGTTGCCATATGCTGCTTAATAGTCTAGCAGCATCGTGGCAGTGTCCACAATACTTGACTGGGCATCAGAAAATCTAGGATATCAATCCTCTCTCTAATGTGTAACCTTGGGTGCATCACTAAGCCTCCTGGGTCCTCAGTTCCCTTTTTTTTTTTTAAATATGGAGATTGGACTAGCTGTCTGTCCAGTTGTTATAGCTAGCGTTTTCTTGTTGTTCTGTCACTTTTCAGTTATGTCCAACTCTAACTCTTTTTTTTGGGTTTTCTTAGCAAGATACTGGAATAGTTTGCCATTTCTCCTTCTCCAACTCATTTTACAGATGAGGAACTGAGGCAGATAGGGTGAAGTGACTTGTCTAGGGAGCCAAGCTATTCATTGAGGACAGATTTGAACTCAGGAAGAGGAGTCTTTCTGACTTCAGGCCCAGCACTCTATTGTGCCATCTAGCTGTCCAAGCATTTTCTGGCATTTTATCAAATAATAGTAGTCGCAGTGTACATGCTTGCTTTGCCATGGATTTCATGACTTTTGGCATATAATGCTGGCTCTGGGTTTTAGATAGTATTTGCCATTTTAAGGAAATGTCTATTTTCTTGTATGCCCTGTTTGGCATCTCTTGATTAGAGAGGGAAAGCATGGAAGGAGAGACAAATAGAGAGACAAATTAGCAGTCTAATGAAGTGATGCTGGTCTGACTTGGTGAGGTCCTAAAGGTCCTAAATTGTGTGAATTGAGGGAAGGGGTTTATGTGATGAATATTGATAGGTAGAATAGGCAAGATTAACCTACTAATTTGATAAGGGAATTGAGGGAAGGGAAATATTTCATGTTAACAGTAACTAATATTAGTTAACTTGCTATCTTTCACTGTGCCCTCATATCCAGCTTGTTGAAAAAGGCCTGTCAGTTCTACCTTTGCAGCATCTCTCAAATACACCTCCCTGCCACCACTATAGCATCCTTCATCCCTCATCACTTCATGCTTTGATTATTATAATAATCTGCTTCAAGCCTATAATATAATCTATTATCTTTGCTTTGCTTTGTAGAATGATTAACTTAAATTATTTCATTTTAACCTTACAACAACCTTAAAATAACCCTATTATAAACTTCAGTTCCTCAACCCATTCACCTCCCATGAACTACTCTTCCATCCAACCTCAGCCACACACAAAAGTGGTTATATCCTTGATTTTGCCTTCACACACAAATATACCACTTCTATATTTAAGAATTACAAAACGCCCTATCCTCCTATAATTCTTTGGCTTTTCACCTCTTACTTTGCCTTCCCTTATAAGATCTTAACTCTTTATTAGTACAATAACCTCTAATCCCTTCACTTCTAATTTCTCTCCCAATTCTTCTCCCCTGCATTTGTCAGTTTCTCTTCTTTTCCTCATCTTAATCCCTTGGTGAACCAGTTAAACTCTATACTGTTCTCTCTTGAATCCTTTCTTTCCTCATCATATCTCCCATTATACTTAACCAAGTGTCAGCCTTGGATAAGTCCAGTCATTTGTCGTCCTTACCTCTACATGTGTTGATATGTGAAGGTGAAGAAAATTACACAACCCTTCTAAGTGGGTCCACTACAAATTTGTTATATAACTTCATCTGGGCCCTCACTGCTGCTAGGTAATCCTGCTATACTTGACCCTTATCAACTCATTATCCTATTCCCCACAGCAGCCCTTCTAAACCTCCTTAAACTCCCCTCCCCACTTTTAGCTGAGGATTTTGTCTCATAGTTTACAGAGGAAAGTGAGACCATTCTCTGTGAACTCCCTCCTCTCTGTTCTTTTTCATCTTCTATCACTCAAATGCTTTTTCACATGATGAAGTGGTTTTACTCCTTACCAAAGTAAACCCTAGCAAATTTCCCCCTCTGTCATCCCTTCTCTTTCCCTTATTTTCAGTCTCTCCCTTTTTAGTGACTTATTTCTTACTGCCTACAAGCGTGCCTATGTCTTCCATAGCCAGATTACTTGTTCCTTTTATTTACCCATTGTCCTACATGTCTTCTGACCCTTGTAGTTAAATTCCTCTAAAAGACCATCTACAATAGGTGCCTCCACATCCTTGCCTTTAATTCTCTTAACCCCTTTACATTTTTCTGGCTTCAGACCTTACCATTATTCCTCCTAAGGTGTTGTTTTTTTTTTTTTTGAAAGTTACCAATAGTCTCTTTGTTGCTAAATCCAGTGGTCTTTTCTCAATCCTTATTGGCCTTGACCTCTCTGCAGCATTTGACACTATTGATCACTCTTCTCCTTGATACTCTGTTCTCTGTAGGCTTTAGGGATACCACTCTCTATTGGTTCTCCTAATTATCTGACTGGTCCTTGTCAATCTTCATTGCTGAATCCTTTTCTAGATTATGCCTTCTAACGGTAGGTATCTCTCAGAGTTCTGTTCTGGGCCTTCTTTTCTCCTTCCACACTACTCCACTGGGTGATCTCATCATCTTCCATGGATTTAATTACTGTCTCTGTGCTCCTGAGTCTCCCATCTACCTATCCTACCCCAACTAGTCTTTCCTGGTCTCCAGTGTTGCATCTCCAAGTGCCTTTTAGGCATTTTGAACCTGGATGTGCAGTAGGCATCTTAAACTCAACAAGTCCAAAATAGAACTCATTATCTTTCCTTCTAAAATGTTCTACCACTCCTAGTTTCCTTATTATTGTAGAAGGCAACAGCATGCTTCTAGTCCCTCACCATTGTAGCTTGACTACTTGCTATCTTTCACCATGCCCCCACATCCAGTTTGTTGAAAAAGGCCTTGTCAATTCTACCTTTGCAGCATCTTTCAAATACTACACTTTCTCCCTGCCACCATTGTAGTGCAGTCCTTCATCATTTCATGCTTTGATTATTAGAATAGTCTGCTGCTTCAAGTCTCTCCCCACTCCATTCTCACACCTATTCAGCCCCAATAGTGATTTTATAAAATTCAGGTCTGATGTCATCTGATCACCCTTATTAAAATCCATTGACTTTATATCTAGTGACTTCTTGTATCAAATAAAAAAAATGTTCTTTTTGGTATTCAAAGTCTTTTATAACCTAACCCTCTCTTACCTTTCCAGTCTTCTTACTCCACAATTTGTACTCTTTGAGCCAGTGTCACTGGACTCTGGCTGTTTTATGAACAGAATATGCCCTCTCTTGACTCTGGGCTTTTTCTTTGGCTCTCCTCCATGCTTGCAATGTTCTCTCTCCTTTGTTCTAACTACAGATCCTCCCTTGTTTCCTTTTAAGTCCCAGATACCTTTCTATATGAAGATTTCCCCTACCCCTCTTAATTCCAATGCTTTTACTCTGTTGATTTTTCCCCTATTTATGTTTTATATAGCTTGCTTTGTGTGTTTTTGCTTATATGTTGTCTCTCCTATTAGATTGTGAGCTCCTTGAGGACAAGGACTGGCTTTTTCCTCTTTTTGTATCCCCTGCACTCAGCATAGTGCCTGTCACATAGTAAATAGGTACTATTTGTCCTCTAATGTTACTAAATGTCTGTTGATAGACTGATATTTATTGATTGATTTTCTGGTTTTTGTTTCAGCAAGTAGATGAACAAAGAGGAGCTAATTCAACTGAATTAGGAGTTGGAGATTGCAAATGTGAGTGAAGGGTTTTGAACTTGGAAGGAAGGGTTTGAATTTTTATTGGAGAAATTTGAAATGAAGGAAAAGTTGAGAGAAAACAATTTCCAGGTCCAAATTTTTATCTTTGAATCACATGGGGAAAAAGGAGTAGGGAAGTAAGATGACTTAATAAGAGAGTGAAATTGTAAAAGTTATTACAGGGTTATAGTCTTACAAGGAGAAATAGATTGAATTTTGGAAGGACGAATTTTGGAGAAGATGAGGAAGAGCTAAAAGTAAGAAATTTGAATGGAGGCAAAAGGAGAACCTAATCTGAATGATAAAATGGAATGTTTCCTATTTCTTAGCAGAGAGATGATTGATTATTTAAAATTCATTATGATACATAATATTTTCACAAAACAGAAAGGTATTTATGTTAAAATATTTATAGAGATACAGACTTGGAGAAGACAGAAGGGAAAGTTGTTGGGAAAGTCAGGTAATTAAGAAAAGTTAAATAAGACAAACCTGTAAATAAAACAAATTAACAAAAGAGACAAGAGCATAGTGAGAGAAAGGAATGGAATTTGGGAGTGACTTTCAAGTGTTTCAGAGAAAGAAAAGGAGTTTTGATGTTGCTGTCAAGTTGTTGAGGTGAAAAAAGGTTATAAAACATGACTGAGAGGCGAGTTGTAAATACCCATAAGCACTTTGAAAAATAATTCTGAAGGTCTCATTCAGTATGGAGAATGGCATCAATTTTGTTATGATTTATATTAAATGTGCAAGTTTTGTGTTCTGTCACAGACACGTGATTGCTATTTCTATTCAATATAGTCTCCCTCCTGGAAGAGAAGTTGGTGGTGCCCACAGGTTATCAGGGATATTTAATTGTTTCTTTTAAAAATACAAATAGATAAACTAGAAACAGAGTTTTAGGGGGAAAAAGATTAAAATAACAAATGAAGTTTACCAAAGGGAAATTTGACCTCTCTCAGGAGTACTGAGCTAAATGATCACTTGTCTTGCCTGTAATTGAAAAGTAGATCTTCAAAAACTGCTAGGAGACCTATCATTTAGTAAGGACCATAGGAAGAAGAGAAGAATTGAGTTGATCAATGAGGGTTATCAGTTTTTTTTTGTTACTTCAATACTAAAAATTCCCAAGGCTCATGTCTATATCAGAGAATCCCCCCAAATTTGCCAAAAAGAATGGTTGCTACCATTTCTGTTTGTTTATATCTGTATGAATGATACTATTAAACTTAGAGAGTATTATCAAAGATTAAAATTTTGAGCAAGAAACTGAATACCATTGGACACAGATGGTAATTTTTTTATTTCCCCCCATTAATAAGTATGAGAAGTAAAAGGAAAACCTGATCTTCTTTAAGAAGTGAGCAGTTGATTAAGAAAATAGTGTCTAGAAATGATATTTGGATTTCTTGATTTTAACTTAAGATATAGAAACAAGAAACTCTCAGCCAGAGATCACTGACAGGTATCCAAGAATGTATTTGCCTACTTACATACTCTTTGACCTGGAGATATGCACTAAAGAGGTCAGATGTAAACATAAATGCCCAGTTTACACCAACATATTTTTAGTAACAATTTGGTAGTAGCAAAGAACTGGAAATAGTAGATACCCATTGATTGCCTCCCATCCTGACTTGTATTTAACCACTTTTGTATACATTTATGTTTGTTCACTTTATATTTATGATATATATGTACATGCATAAATATTAAACGAATCAGGTTGTGTGTCCACATTTTAATTTCTCTCAGGCTGGCCACAGACATTGCATAGGAGTTATGGTCCAGAACTAGGGCCCCCCGACCCTGAGGCCATTTCAGAACTGTGTAGGTTTGAGGCTTGTGAAGCCCAGTTTTACATATCTTTTCAGTGGGGGCTGATACCTTGCCATTATCATTTAACTAGGAACTGAGGAAATACTTGTTCTATCAGACCACCCTTCAACCTTCCCAGACTACTCCCAGCTTTGGGCTGTCTAGGCAGAAGAATCTTGCTCCACCCAAGCCTGAGGGGCTTCTAATGCAATCTCATCTTCAGTTATGTCCTTCTGAAGGAGAGACTGAACTTTGGAAGGGTTAGGGACTTGGGGGAGGGGGCATAGAAACTCTTGAGTCTCAAAGATACTAAGATTTAAAATCATTTTTAATCCACATGCACGTGTATATGGATACATGTACAATTCACTGAAAGACATACTTTTCTCCTTCATTATTATAACCTCCTTGAGAAATGAGATGCTTTCTTTTTTTGTATTTGTTTCCTCAGTTCCCAGCAGTGTTTGGCACAGAGTAGGTACTTAATAAATACTTGTTTTAGTTGATTAATAATAAGAGGAACATAGAAGGTCTTGGGAAAACTTACATGAACAGATGCAATGTGAAGTCTTTATTATAATTAGAACTAGAAAAATGATATATAGTCATTACAACAAAATATGTGGAAAGAACAACTGAGTATATATGAGGGTCTTGAGGTTTTGGGGTACGTGAGACCCCAAAATACCAACATGTTGGGTCATGCTGAATGAATTCAACTCAAGCCTTCTCTCAGCCAAAGACAAGCAAAATTTATTAAAGATTCACCATAATGGGTAGACTCTTACAAAGTTTAAATATTTGTGACACTTGTATTGACAAGCAGGCCAGAGCAAAGTGACACAGAATGAGTGTGTGCCAGATTGACTCTCAGTACCTTCATGGAGGCAAGATGGATCTTATATACAGAAAGACTGTGGGAGGGATCTAGGGGTGGTTTGGGGAGGGTCTTGAGGAGGAGTCTAAGGTGGATCATAGGGGACTGAGGTCAGACTCCTGGAATGGGATTAAGGGTGGGAAATAGCTGAAGGCTACCTGGAGGTGACAGACAGTGGAGGGCTAGGCTAGTTTAAGGGTAACAGATTTGAATATAGATATTTTGATAGGATCAAGGGTGGGAAACAGCTAGACCATGGAGGGCTAAGCTAGGTTAAAAGTAAAAGAGATTTGGGCCTAGGTAATGAAAGGCTTATGGCCTCAGACAAATGCCTCATCATGTGGGAAGATTCTAGGGGGTTCCCAGAGCCTAAACTCCATCATTGAGAGGAATAATAATGGGAGGAATAAACCTTAAGATTATAAGGTTGCAGGGCTTCCAGGTGGCCCAGTGAATAAGAGCCCTGCCCCAGTGTCTGGAGACCTGGGATCTGTCCAGCCTCAGATACTTAACACCCACACAAAATAACTGGCTGTGTAACCTTGAGCAAGTTACTTAACCCGATTGCTTTAAAAAAAAAAAAAGATTATAAGGTTGCAAATCTCAATTATTAGTAGCTTGGCTGTAACCTGTTAAATTGTCAGGGGGTAGTGGTGTTAGTTTTTAAGGGAAGATAATGAGTTCTTTTGGGGAAATATTAAGTTTGAGAAACCTATGAAACAATGAATTTCAAAGGTCCAATGGGCAGTTCAGTCAAGATTATGAAGAGAGCAAAGTGAAATTAGCATTTGGGTGATAGGCTGGAAATACTGGTATTGATTGGGTTACTAAAGATTGTCATGAAGATGTAGACTAATTTCAGGAAGTGTGAGGTAGAGGGAGATTTGGAACAGCAAGATTTTTATGCTCAGAGAGGGGAATTTCAGAGTTAAGAATTGGAGGTAGCACAAGGATTGTTACTTTTGAGAACTAAGGCGTATCCATGTAGGTTACTGACACAGTGAATTGGCAGATTTTGCAAGTTTAGGAAGTTGAAGAATTGGGAGACTGATTTGTTTGAATATGCCCTTCACTTGTTTTGGGGGGAGGGCAGTTGGGGTTCAGTGACTTGCCCAAGGTCACAAGGCTAGTATTAAGTGTCTGAGTCCAAATTTGAACTCAGATCCTCCTGACTCCAGGGCCGGTGTTCTATTCAGCTGTATCACCTAGCCTCCCCTAGCCCTTTACTTTTTATGTTGTATGAAGATCTCTCATTGGAGAGAAGTACTGAACCAGATACTCAATTCCTTGAAAAAGGCCAGAGGGGCCTTGATAGGTCACTGAACAAGGATCTGAAACAGAAAATCAAGTCAGATAAGCTGTGGCTGCTTTTGGTTCTCCTTTCTTCAGCCATTATCTGTCCTGAGCCCATGTAGTTACACATTATACTTGATACCCTCCCTGTGAGCAGACAGGAAACACCAGGATTGGTTTGATCTCTGATTTTATCCTTGAAATAGCCTCCACTTTTAAGCCACGTCAGTCCTTATGCCTCTGAATCTTTGGGACTCTTCATTGATTGAAGAAGGTGACAAAGGGAGATGGTCCAGTTCTGTTTTTATGCGCATGGCACCACATATGGGGTCTTAGCCTGTATGAATTTAGAGTATTCTTTATCATATAGAGTCATACAGAGCCCTAAAAGATAGACTTCTTTTAGAGCAAGGTCATTGAACAAATCAAAAGTAAAACAAGCAAAAGCATTAATTTATAGTATGTAACAACTGCAAACATTTCTTTTAGTGTCTCTATGTTGAAGCATACTTCTTGCCATTCTTTTGTACTTTTGATCAGAACTTGTGACTAATTTATTTATTTGGCTGCTCCTTTGCTTCCCAATGTACTGTGTGGGGGGCATGAGTGAGGGAACATTTGTCACTGGAAAGGATGACTCTAGATGTCAGGCCAGGCAGACTATGATGGAGATTAAGGCTATTTTATGATTGAGCAGGTGTTTCACAGGACTCAATGGATATGGAAAGAAGAGGAGGAAAAGGTATTAGTAGATGGATTTGAGAGACTGGAGAGGGGGGAGTTACCCATAGAAGAGCAATGACTCTGAACAACAAGGAGGTACAGACTTGTTAAATATGGGTACAAAGTTGGTTGGAACCTTTACCTTCCACAATCTTGGTGAATGGGTGGGAAAAGCAATGAATTATTAAATGAAGAACTAAGTTTAAAAGGTTAGTTTCCATATTTAATCCATTTCTTTAAGAATGACTTTTTTAAAGGGAAAAGGACTTATTTAGTAGGAATGTTCTTTTTTGTGTTGGCTAATTATTGGAAATTGAAGGGATACCCATCAATTGGGGAATGGCTAAACAAGCTATGGTATATAATTATGAAGGAATATTACAGCCCTATAAGAAATGACAAATAGGCTGATTTCAGAAAATCCTGGAAAGATTTACATGAACTGATACAAAGTGAGGTGAGCAGAACTGGAACAATATCATATACAGTAACAGCAATATTGTCCAATGAAGAATTATGAATGACTTAGCTGTTCTTAGCAATACAGTGATCCAAGACAGTCCCAAAGTACTCATGGTGAAACATGCTATCCACCTCCAGAGAAAGAATTTACATTGTCTGAATACAGACTGAAGTGTGCCCTCCCTTCCTTCCTTCCTTCCTTCCTTCCTTCCTTCCTTCCTTCCTTCCTTCCTTCCTTCCTTCCTTCCTTCCTTCCTTCCTTCCTTCCTTCCTTCCTTCCTTCCTTCCTTCCTTCCTTCCTTCCTTCCTCCCTCCCTCCCTCCCTCTCCCTTCCTTCCTTCCTTCTTCTCCCTTTATCTTCTTATACAAAATGACTAATATGGAAATGTTTTACATGATTGCACATGTAATAATAATTATAATAACAACAAAAAACCCCAAAAGACCTTTTTGTCCTTATGTCTGGAAATGCTATTTTTTAGAGCCAAGAAATATTACCTCTTGATATAGTCAGTTTTACTAAAGAGAAAATTTTTAATATGCTTTCACAGAATGGCATTGAACAAGGAAATTAATTTAGGTAATATTGTAATTTTTATTTTATTGACTGTGCTTAGCTATGAGCAATTAATATTTGCTTGACTTTTTAGGTCTCTATTTCTGCCAAGTGTTTTGTAGTTGTATTCATATACTGTTTGTGATTTGGTAGGAAGATTCCCAAATATTTAATAAATTTTGTAGTCATTTTGAATGGATTTTCTCTTTGTACTTCTCCTTTGGTGGCTTTTCTTCATTTTAATCAGAAATACTGATTATATGTATATAGATTTATTTTATGTCCTCCAAATTTGTGGAAATTATTATTTCAGTTAATTTTAGTTGACTCTCTAGGGTTTTCTAAGTAAAAACCATCACACTTCTGAAACTTGCAATTGGCACCTTTACCAGGACTCCATTGTAATAACTCAAATACATACTTGTTCATAAAACTAAATCTAGTGGGTTGTTTTTTTTTTCTCTTGTGTTCTTCATCCTTGACTTCTCAGGTTTGATACATTGAATGATTGTTAAATGGGTGTTGAGTGGCTGAATATGCCATTTGAATATCCTATTTTTTGATGCTTTAAACAGTATGCCCTAGACTTTTCTTTTTCCCCTTTTCCTCTTTATTTACTGTCTCTTTTGCTAATTTTATCTACTGCTATGGCTTCATTTAACATCTTTATGTAGATTCTTCTCAGATTTATATCACTGTACCTCACTTCTTACCAGACCTCTAGTTGTAAATAACCAACATATCTACATGAATGTACTATCACCTCAAATTCAGCACATCTAAAACAGAATTTATCTTCCCTCTTAAATATATCCCTTCCCTGTGCTTTCTGTTAATGACATCATTATCTTCTCATTATTGTTACCTTGAGACAGTATTATATAAACTACATATGATATCCTATCAACTTTTTTTTTCCTTGCAAAACTCTCATTTTTTTTCTAAAGGAATTGCTTCTTGACACACCTCCTTGTCTCATGCAAATGAAAATGATTAAAACAAACAAACAAACAAACAAACAAACAAGCATAAAAGTTTAAAATTACTCATGGCAGATTTCATTTTATAGATTTGGTCACATGTTCTAACCTGTTAGAACCTCTTGATTCCTGTCTTCTAGTATCTTAGCCATCCCAGCTGACTATATTCTTTTCAAATTTGATAAACATTCTAGCTATGTCTTCAGTTAAGTAATTGATAAAAATGTTAGACAGCACAAGGCTAAGTATGCATCCCTAAGAAATTTCAGTGGAGAGTCCCATCCAATTTGTCATTGAACCATTAATGACTACAATTTGGTTGACAACCATTGTACCAATTCTGATTTCCTGGAACTATACTGTTATCTCTCCTTGGTTTCCTCCTTTGGTTCACATTGTTCCCAAGTATCACTTGACTTGCTCAGATACTTTGTTTATGTACAGTTTATGTTGTTTTTGTTTTTTTAATAATCAGTACTCATTTAATTATTTGGCAAATACCAATTGTGTTATTTTTAAAGGTATATTGATTTCAAAATGGTTTTGAAATTATTTTCATAAATAATTTTGTAAGGTTTGGGGGACATTCCAATAACAGGCAGTTATGCCATTTCTTTTGGGAGATAATACTACTTTTTAACCCCAGTAACAGGAGTAATTAAAAATGTTCTGAAAATACAAGTTGATATTTGAAAATTATTAAAGTTTACTTTCTTAGCAAGTTTACTTTCTCAAAATAGCCCAGCACATTTAATGTCATTATAAGTAAACCAATAATATAAGAAATTTACCAAAAAATGAATTTTAAAGTTCATGTAATTTTGTTATTCTTTTGCGTTATTTTAGGAAAACATTCATTTCAGTGTTTTAAAGAAATTTATTAATATAAATTGTCATGTTTTAGGTGTTGTTACTTGTGTCAACTAAGATATTTAAAAAGTTAAATTTTATAGAAAGATGTTTACAAATTTTGTATATCTAATTTTCTTTTTTTCTTTCTTGAATTCTGTTTTGCAATTATACCATTAATTTGCAAGAGAAAAGAAATGTAAAAGTTTCCTCCTTGGCTTACAGTGCTGGCTCTTCATCAGTCATCACTCTTCCTGCATTTTGTTCTAGAGGCTCTAATTGTCTGCATTTGGCAGGTTTAACACTTCCTGACAGAGAGGCTATTAAGGGGAAGTATTCTCGCATAACTGTCACTGGCTGGAACAAAGAACCTTCAAACTCAATGTGTGGAAACCACTAACATTCTTAAATGACCCTTTTCATGCATTTTTATCCCTTCAAGCTAAATTTTGGAGAGTGCCTGGTTAGGGGAAAACAGTGAGGTATAATAAAACAGTAAACCTTGATTTTTTTTTGGAAGGGGATGATGGGTGGGTGGTTAGGAGTGAGTGAGTGTGTGTGTGTGTGTGTGTGTGTGTGTGTGTGTGTGTGAGAGAGAGAGAGAGAGAGAGAGAGAGAGAGAGAGAGAGAGAGAGAGAGAGAGAGAGAGAGAGTGTGTGTGTGTGTAGATTTATCTCTGACTTGAAAACAATTGTTATTTGGAAAATCTCATTAGCAGACCTGACTGCTTGGAGTAAAAAGACTTAAAACTGATGTTGCTTTCAGGACTGCTTTGAACTTAACAAGCATCTATTTGTGGAGCAGACTAGCTAATGAAAGGAAATTAAATTTTCTGACAACTTCCCCTGCCAGCCTCCTTATTCTTTAGTGGCTGTTATTAGGTACTGAAGACTTTAAAAAGGATTTTGTTTTATTCTTAGACATGAATGAACCAGATATGACCATTTTCTCCTGTTTTTAAAAGTAAAATAAAATAAAAATTTGATGTAGTTGTTTTTTAAAAAAAAAATGGTTTAAAAAAGATCAGGTTTCCATGTAATGTTCCTGTCAACTCCCAAAATTGCCTACAGGTGTTTTTTTTAGTCTAACATTTGTATATTTGAATATATTATTAAATTTTAACAGATTTAGAGAGTTGTTAGATTTGATCCATGATAGTGTTGTCATTAGGATTTCTGCCTTGCTTTACTGAAAATATATCTGTCATGTTAATGTTGGCCTTATATGATAGTATTTGATACTTGAGAATCCCCTTATGTGCATATTTATAATATACTTACTAATTTTTAGGGGACCAGTGCTTTTTAGCCCCTGAAATTAAATAATAACAGCTCTTCTAGTGGAAAATAACTAGAAATTAATTGTGTTTTGTAAAGTTCCCCCCTACACGTACCCTTTTCCTTTTAATTAATTTTTTCCTTCTCAGTATGGTATGAAGCCAGGTATTCACATGCTACAATAAGAAATGAATACCAAAGACTAGCTGCATCTAAAAAGAGGGAAAGAGTATGCTTTGGGAAATTTGAGAAAACATTAGTTGCGTTTCTGACAACAGATAATATATTAGAAATTTTATTTTTAATTTCTAGATAATCTGTTGTGTGCTCCTCCCAAACAATAGAGGATCACCTCCCCCTGCTGACAACATCGAGGAAAACATGACCCAGAAATACCGGAGAGGACAGAAACAAGCTGCCTGTAGACAAGCTTTAATGATCCGATTTATGAATCATTATTGATTGTAAACTTCTAAATTCTGCCATTAAATTCCTGCAAGTGCACTCAGTCATTTAGTAATTCTGGTAGTGCTTTCTTTCAGCTGATTTCAAACTGCTTTGAGTTTCTCAATATAATAATGATGAGGTAGAATTTACATTCCACTTATGGTATTAATTTTACATTCCTCTGAACGAAAAGGGTCAGAAGGTTGTAAAATTGAACATTAAATGAATTTGAGGAGACAGTAGTGCAATATATGACTGCCCTAAGGACATTGTGCAATGGCTGATGGGATTAACATTGAGTCTCATTTCCTGCTTTTACAGGATGCAGATGAAGCTGTCAGAATTGCAAGGGAAATTGGTAAGTCCTTAAATTAGCTATGGTGGGATTTGCATGCTTCTCAGTAGACATGGTTGACTAAATTAAATATATTATAAGTAATCCCTATAGAACAAATAGTGGTTTAATACTTTTAAGTTCTTTTATTACTTTTCTGAGAGACTATCTAATAATTAACAACATTTTCTCAATATACTGAACTTGAAAAGAGAATTTTACTCTGATTTTTTCCCCTCAATATAAGATGTAATCATTAGGTAATTAAAACAGGAATTAAAAATATTTTTGATATCGGATATAATATTAATTCCTACAACCACAGATGAAGGACAGTCTAGTAAGAAACCAATATAATCATGATGAAAAATAAGAATTTGAATATATTACAGTTTATCCGTTGACTGATTTTTAATTTTATTACTTTGAAGTTCTTTTGCTGAACATATTGTAAAGTATGGATTTTAATGTCTATCACTTTACTTAATCCTAGAGTCATTGTAATAAAAAGGAGTTAATATTTCAGGGTATAATTCAATTTCAAACAAACATGTCCTGAATGTACAAGAATGCATTCTCAGTATGTTTTGTTTTTTTTTAAAGAAATCTGTATACAGTACTATAATTGTATTGTTTGGCAAAAAGATCCTCAAAAGTCCCATCGTGTGTGTGTGTGTGTGTGTGTGTGTGTGTATGTGTATGTATGTATGCATGTGTGTGTGTTTAGTTTGCAGGCAAGAGGCTGGTAGATCTAGGCTGCTGTACAATGACCTCCTTAGTTCTTAGGCCTTCAGCTTGGGTTTGGGTCTTTACAAACACTTTTAAGTTATTGTTAGACCCTTGCCTAGGATGGGAGTGGAAATGTAAGGGGTCTGAGCCAGTTATTAGTGTCCTGAAACTGTCCTAGTGGAATAGTTAAGAATTTAAAAAATTTTTGAGCTCTGAGATATAGGTACTCTAAGAGTAATAAAGATCTGATTTATTAATTTCTTAGCATTTTTACAGTTCCACTGCCTTAGCTCTATTTTTTCCCTCCATTCAGAATGTACTCTGGCCAGTAACCAAACTGTTTTGGGATGATAGTGCCACTTTGAGGCCAATTTGGGGAACTATCTGACCTAATATTCACCCTCTTTTTTTCTTCCTTGCAGAAAAATGCACACTTTTTTTGAGGCGAGTATTTAATTTACTCCACATTAGATAACCTTTATGTGCTCATCCCTACCCTTTCTCTTTTCCTTTTTTTTTCCAGTACTTCCCAGCTTACCTTAAGACAGTAGTTCTTAAACTTTCTAGTTTCAGGACCTCTTTATACTCTTAAAAATTATTCAGCATCATTTGTTTATGTGGATAATATGTTAGTATTTGTCATATTAGAAATTAAAGCATTTTAGTATAATAAAAATCATTTTTATCTAGCAGCCCCCTGCAAGGGGTCTTAGGACCCCCAGAAGTTATTAGATCACACTTTGAGAACTGCTCCCTTCACAAAATACCTCTCTGTTGCTTGTTTTATGCTTCCTTTTTCACTTATGGACCAAAAAAAGAAAAAATCATGTCTCCCAATTGTAAGAGCTGTCCTAATGGGGATAATCTGTTTATATTAGGCAATAGGAAAGCTGCAAGTTTTGAAGTGAAATTAGATATGATAAAACATTGTTATGTTTTATGTTATGTTTGTTATGAGATTACCCTTGAAGTTGCCATCAAAATCTACCAAAGTCATTACTTTGATGTTTATTTTTCTCTAAGCCTCAGCATTTCAAGTAAATAAAAAATCATTTTCTCGTTCAAGTATATCTTTTGTTTAGTCCTTAGCATTACAGAGAACTATTTCCTACTATTTTACTTCACTGCCTTATGGGTTAAATAGATCTTTGTGATCTTACTCAGAAATCTTAAAAAAAACCAAAAAAACCAAACCAACAACAGCAATGAAAACCAAATTATATTATTACTTCTATGAGAGAATGTTTTCTGAGTGCCAGACTTAATGCCAAATTAATTTGCATACTTTTGAACTACTCCTCTCCATGAGGGAAGCAGGGTAGTGCAGTGGAAAGACTATTGGTTCTCATTTCTTTTTCTGCTATTCACTACTGGTATGACTTTGGATAAGTCATTTAACCTTTGGTTATATGCTTCCTCATGTGTAAAATGAGGAAATGGGATTAAATTACTAACAAAGATCCTCCACATCTAAATCAGACATCCTGTGATCTTCATGTGTTTTTCTCATCTCCTGCATCCTTTTTGCCATATGGTTTTTCTTCTAAACTTAACTGGGGCTGGCTAGTAGGCACTTAAAATGTAGAAATTCTTGGGTTGTTTGTCACTGGATCAGGTAAAGCCAAAGAGGCAGCAGGTTCCATTGGAAAGAACACTAGACTGTAGGCTCCAGTCCTGATTGAGCCACTTACTAGACCTACTGCATTGGCAAGTTAATTAACATTTTTAAACCACAGTTTTCTTATCTATGAAGGAGAAATAATAACTTTTTCACTGTCTCCCTACCATGCAAAGCTATTATAATGTTCAAATATGAACTTGTAAAATGAATATAATAATACTATGTATTACTTACTCAGTAGGGTTGAAAGGTTAAATGAGGTAATGTTTGTAATGCAAAATGTTAGTTATTGTTTTTAGTAAGTATTCTAGCACTCATGCTGTTTTCCTTTGTCCTTTCCCTCTTCCACTAGCTTGGGGAAGAAATAGGAGGCAAACAGATGGCAGAAAGTGGCCATGAGAGGCAACTGGGCAGAAGCAAAGAAATAAGAGCTAACTTTTTTCTTTTCCATATGTTGGCAAGCAGCCCTCTTCTTGGAGGAAACAAAAATCAGTATGCTGGGGTTATCATAGTTGTTCAGTGTTTGTGTTTTATACCTAAACTTTAAGTATAGCTGAAATTCTAAATATAAATTCAACTTTTTTTTAGGGGTGTTTCTGGTGCCAATACCCTATTACTTCAGATTTAGTGTTGGGGCAAAATGAGCTACTTGTAGGTCTTTGAACAGTTAACAAAAAGAGGTTTACTAAGTCCTAATGTAGCAAGGATATGCAACAGAATTACTGTGGTACTTAGGTTTGGTAGACACAACTTCCTTTACCTTCATCCCTTCAGGTCAACAGAGCTGGGTATGGTGATTTGTGTGGTCCTTATGCATTCACCAAGACTGAAGGGCACCAATGCCGTATGAGTGGGGGCTTTTATGCCTTTTCATGAACTGGAAGCCACATCAGTGCAACCAGTAGCTGTCTGGAAACTGTGGCAAGGGGGCACAGCATGAGCCTTTTTTGGAAGAGGAGAGAGGAATCAAATCTTGACTTTGTCATCTTTTATGGAAATCTACTCTGACCACATTGGTCCTGTCACATAAGTTTTCAGTCACTTTCAATTCAGTCCCATAGATCTTTAGACTTAGTGTTTTCTGTCTCACAAACAAAATATACCCAGAGCCAGACTCAACATTATCTCATGCTCTGAACATCTAGGAATTATTGAAAGAAAAGAGACATATTACTGTGACACTTTTGCAGATCATGTAGTGCAAGCTGTCCAGTTCTGTATTTTTTAGTTTTAGGACTACCTTTATAATCAGTCCTAAAGGATTGTAACAACCCTGTATTAATTATCCAGAGGAAGTTGAATGCAGTAACTGAGGTGGCCACCAGGTGGTGCATTTCATGGACTATTGACCTTAGTGGTTTCCTTAATTTTGCTATTGCACATGTTTAGGATAATCTTCCTAAAAGACTAGCGTTCTCATTGACCACCAGGTGCTTAGTCTTCAGATATCTGGAGTTCCCCCTCCATTGCCCAGCCTATAACATTCAGAGTAGTACTAAGCAGTTCGGTTCAGCCCTTGCTAGCCTGTTCCCAAATTAATCTAGGAGAGGAAATAGAATATTTTTAAGAAAATGAAAATATGAAATCACCTGTCTGTATTATTCATGAATCTACATTTCATCTATTTGGGCTCCCCTTTCTCAAATCCACAGCCGCTGCATTCAGAATTTCAAATACTTTGCATGTGGTGAATATGTAGTTTATTACACATAATATGAAATGAAAGGCAGTAGAGCAAGTGCTTCTTATGTGGCTTCTAGCCTACTGCAGACGTTGTTCCTCAGCTTCCACTAAACTTTGGTTGTGCCCAGTTAGGCATTCCTGTACTATACCTCCTTGTAATTCACGGAAGGAATAAGGGAAGTATATAGTCACATCCAATTTCAGCATCACAGACTTTAAAGAAAGGAAAGTTGGTCAGCTGGTGTTAGAAGATTTAGTCTTCTCCCTGGCTCACCAGGTCACTGGGATGTAGAACAGTTGGCAGTTTCAGCAGCTTGAGATACTTTCTCATCCACTCTCATCTTTGCTCCAGGATGAGGATCTTTCCACTCAGTGCTGACCATTCATTCTTTAGATAGCAGAGTGCCTCAGCTTCAGGGCAGTGCTGTTCATGGTCTTGGTGTTTTGATGGAGGCCCAGCCACTGGCCACTTGCTCCATTTGCATTAATGCCTTCCTGTAAGCCACAATCTAAAGTCAGTGGATGGAGAAGATGAAGCCACTCTTGAATGTTACAGTGTATGGATTATGACTCCTCTAATATATCTTGCTTCATGTCCCCAGAACACACTTGAGGGTATACAATTTCTGCTGTCCATTCTTTCTCTTAAAATGGGTTTGGGTGATAATTGCTTTTGGTACTATATTTCTAATTTTCCTCCATCTGAATTTGTCTTTGGAAGCGTTGTCTCTACAGAACAATGCAAAATCACTGTATGATTTTTGGAAATCTGAAGTTCAAATAGCTTTGCCAGAAACTCCTGTTCTACTCTGTAAGTCAGAGACCTTTTACTAAATTGAGATAAAACTTTACTAAGTTTCTGAATCTCAGTAAATCAGGATGAAGGCATAAATAATTCCTTCCTTTCTCCATTCACTGGCCTGGGGAAAATTTTAGAGTGAATATATCAAGGGAGAAATGAGGCTGAGGTGGTGGTGGTGGCAATTATTTAAAAATATGTCTCATCCTCAATATTTAGTTTCTCATCTCTGTCAGAAAGAGAGAAGGTTTCTTCATCATTACTTCTCTGGAATCTCAGTTGATCATTGAATTTCTAAGAGATCTTAAGTCCTTAAAAACTGTTGATTTCTTGCAGTGTTTTTGTCTGTATTGGTTTCCTTGTTTCTCTGCTCATTTTGCTCTGCATTAGTTCATATAAGTTTTTCCAGGTTTCTTTGAAATGATCTCTTTCATCATTCCTTACAGTGCAGTATTCCATTCCATTCCATTCCATTCCATTCCATTCCATTCCATTCCATCCCATTCCATTCATAAACTGTTATTTATTCAACCATTCCATGACTGAAGGGCACTCCCTTATAATTTTTTGGCCCACATAGTTCAGTTTTGATTGTAGTTCTTTGTATTTATATAGTAAGCATCATGCATGTTGTTTTTTTGGTTTGCTCTCCTTTACTTTTTGTCAGTTCATATAAGCATTCCTATTGTTTCCTATATTCTCATTAATAATTTTTTAGGGTGCAATAACTCTTTTTCATATGTTGAACTTGGTATGTTAATGATGCTTGTTTTTGAATACAGTGTTATATAGAAAACACATCTTTTAGATGTAAAGGGATAAAATACTTGGGTAAGTTTAAAATTGTGTTTTTCAGGGGGTTTTCTCAATGCTGTTGAAAAATTTTGCACATTTTGTACATAAGCCTATGTATAATGTAAAAACTTTTTTTGAATGTCACTATAATTTGTCTTTGACTCAATCTTGGATCAGTTTTTTCTACATTCTTTTTTGATATCATTTTTTTTGGTAGAAGATATGCTTTAATATGAAGGTTTTAACCAGAATTACCTAGGAAAAGTCATAATAATTTAAAAATAATTTTTAAAAGTGTTCTTTGATATGTCTTAAAAATGAAGTGCTTTGTTTCACAATGTGCCTTTTATTGAATTAATGTGGTCATTTGAGGTCAGGATGGCACACACAGGGAGCTTGGGACTTGCTCTCTGTGTTATTTCTCTAATAACTCCCCCTTTTTTTCCTCATTCTTAACTTAGTGTTATATTTTTCCTTTGCTGTTCTGTGTGGTCTTTACCACTAAATTTTTTTCCTGGCTAAGTGTAATTTTATCAGTCCTATTCTCACCTACCTCTCCCTCCCTCCTTAAAAAAAAAAAATTACTTTTAGTCTGTTTTGTTTTAATCAATTTCTTGTGTTCTTGTCTTTGTTTCTGCTCTCATCTTCTTTCTCCTTGTTTTGTTATTACCTGTTCTTGCATACCTTTTTCCTTTTTCTATCACTGTGCTTTAAAAGGTCCAGCTTTTAGTCAGTAATGTGAAAACATCAGTCTTTGTTTTTTTTTTTGGGGGGGGGGAACTTACCTGTTTGGGAAAACATTCTAGTTTTAATCTGTACATTGAAATTTTAACTTGATATCTGATTTCTGGAGCATAGTCAAGCATCTTCACAGTGAAGAATTTTCACATACCTGAATAGAGGGAAATAAATTAATTTAAGCAAAAAAAAGTCTGTTTAAGTCTCTGTCATTTATAAAAAAATATTGTATTATATTTTTTATCTACTTAGTGTACTTGAAATTGATTATTCTGGAACCTAGCATTGTATGTAAACAGTAGTTGTATAATTCAAATCTTTGCCTTTTAATTTAATGAGCATTCCTTATTGGAAAAATGTAGATATCCCAGCTATTCATTTTAGGAATAATTGAGTTGATATATGTGAGTGTGTGTATATAGATAGATTATTTCAGAAGAATTACCGAACTCCTAAGAAACTACTGACCACATTCACTGTGTGCTAAGCCGTTTATTAGTTTTGCTACAAATAATTTCCTTTATTCTCTCATGCTAGTTTACAGGCATGCTGGAACAACCATGAAATGTCATGGTTGATGTCATGAAATGATCGAAAGAAACATCTTGGAATAATGCATGCATGTTCTTTTTATTTTTAAATTATAAATAATTTAATTAAATTTTCTCTATATGTAATAAATTCTAAATTTATTATTTATTGAGTGTTTATTATATACAGGTTACAATATTAGGTAATGTGAGATGAATATAGAATAATTAGACATAATTGACATTCCTTAGGAGAGTATAGACTAGTTAAGGGAAATAAACTTTACATATATGAAAGCACCTGAGACTGTTTAACAATAGGATTGCTGTTTGAATGATTTATCATTTTTGGTTTCTAATATTTTCTGATAGTTCTCTCCTAAAATCTTGATTCTTTGTTTTGTCAAACCTAGTAATGTGCAGAACTGCTTGGGCTATCTTTATATCTAATCTAACTCTCTTATGGTAGCACAATATATTGGACCAAGTATTAGATTTAAGAGTCACAGTATCTGGGTTTGAATCATATCAGTACTACTTTATGGTTTTGGTAACCCTGGACATAAGTTGATGTCTTTGAACCTCAGTTTCAACATTTATAGAAAAAGGGACAAATATATATGTATATGTGTATATGTAGGTATGTATACATGTACATATATACATACATACACACATACCAGATTTGTTATGAGGATAAAATGAGGTTATATGTATGTGTATATATACATTTATATACATATTTTATGTACGTACACAGATGTGTATATAATATATATTATATATAATAGTGTATATATACACATAATCACATACATCCATACACACATAATATAAGGTGTTAAATGTGAGATGTTAAGTTTTCTATAAAGCTACATAAATGGTCATAGAGCTTACTATCACCACAAACTTTTATAGCATTAAGATCTTGAATTCCGAGATTTCCTGCATTGATCACAATCTCCCCTTCCTACACCTCTCCCATTGCTTTATTCCACTTAAACCTGTTCTTTCCCAATCTCCCTATCTCCAAATCATGACTTTCTCTCTCTTAGCCTTCCCTCTTCTCACAGGCCATCAAACCCTATCCTACCTTCAATTGCAAAGCACTATCTTCTCCCTTGAATTTCTTGTTCCCTTCTCCTTTGAGTGTTCCTTCCTTGCTTATCTTTAACTTTGGGCCATTCCCATCACATATGTTCTTCTGTTATTACTTTCAGGCTACTGAATGATGATAGAAAAAGTTGTGACATTTGCTGAGTCTATTGTAGATGTGTGCTAAGGAATCTCAGATGGGCCATCATTGCTATACAGGTTTCTTTTTATTAAAGCTCCCTCTCTTACTTTGCACAGTGGCTATTACAAGACTCTTTTTTTTCTCCCTGAGCTTCCAACTTTACTTTCAGTTTCTACTTTCTCATCAAATGACCTTGCTACCTGTGTAGAACAAGCTCTAAACTTGGATTGAAGAGCGGACTAGGTTCAAATCTTGCTTCTGACATTTAGCTGTGTGATAGTGAACAAGACATTTAACTTCTCTGATACTTATTTTTTTCATTTGTAAAACAGGAAAAATTATATATGTAGTATCTACCTCACAAAATTTTGGTTAGGCTGTAATAAAATAACATGTAAATTGCTTTGCAAACTTTAAAGTGTTACATAAATGACAATTATTAGTACTAATATTGAAATTGAGACCATCATGGGTATTCCTGTCTTTCAGTCTTCATCTCCTAGACCTCTCATAGCTTCCCTCACCCTTTACCAGAGTTCTTAAAGACATGATGCCTCTGCTGCTTACCAAGCTAACACCCCCCAAACCTCAAATCCTATATACGATCTTCTCTTGTTTTATAATGGAGCTTTGAACATCACCTTTCTGTCTTACCTTCAGTACATCTCTATATACTTGTTGTTCTTCTGCATAAGAGTAGATGCAGATTTCCTTTATCTTAAACAAACTAAAGAACTGACAAAAAACTTCTCCAGCACTCACTGTCCTATAGGTCAGTAAATATTCATTAAGTAACTTATATGCCAGGTATTGGCAAAGTGATGGGGATACCAAAAATCCACTCCCCCCAACCCCCACAAAAAGAAAAGAACAGTGTCTTCTCTCTAGGAACTAATAGTCTGACTGGGAAGATGATGTGCAAATAGCTATGTACAAAGTATGTATGTTTTAATATTCAACAGAAGGCAGGTGCTAGAATTAAGAGAGATCAGGAAAGTCTTTTCATAGAAGATGGCATTTTACCTGAGACTTGGAGGAAGCTAGGAGGCGAGGATGAGGAGGGAAAGCATTCCATGCATAATGGGCAGCCAGAGAGAGTGCCTGTAGTCAGGTGATGAACTTTCTTGTTGAGGGAACAGCAAAGAGGCCATTATTACTGGGTTGCAGAGGACTTCTTGGGGTTTTAGGGTGTAAGGAGAATGGAAAGTGGAAAGCAGGTCATGAAAAGTGTTATATGCTAAACAGAACTTCTTATATTTGATCCTAGAAGTATTGGTAGGCCACTGAAATTTATTGAATGGGAGAGTGATATGCTTGGATCTGTGCTTTAAGAAGATTAATTTGACATTTGAATGAAGAATGGACTGGAGTGGGGAGAAACTTGTGTCAGGGAGACCTTTCCTGCTTTGAAGATATATCCTGCTCCCTAATCGGCTGAATGTAATCCCAAGCAGCCTGTGGTAGGAGGAGTTTGCTGGGTGCAAGAGCAGCTAAACTGGAGGGAGGAGAGGATGCAGTTAAGCTTGTTAGTAAAATGTTGGTTTGTGGGAAGGCTAAAGGGTGCTGTGACTTTCTGTGCTGTTATGGCTTATTAATTTCTCTGCTGCTATAATGGAATTGGCTTACTGGTTTTGGAATTTTGTTTTCTGGTGTCTGAATAAATGTTTTGCTTCTGTCTTCTATATGGAGACTGTTATATTTTGTGATCGAGCACGATGCTGGCATATTTATAGTGGCCATTGGTGTTGTGAATATTGCATTGGCTCTACAGGCATGAGGGCTGTTACCGCAATGATGATAGTATAAGAGGAGAAAAAGGGGTATATATGAGAAATGTTACAATCATAAATTGACAGGATTTGGCAATAGATTGGACATGATGGGGTGAGAGAAAGTGAGAAGTCAAGGATGACACATAGCTTTCAGGCATGGGCAACTAAGAAGGATGATGGTTCCCTTTATGGTGACAGGGAAGTTTAGAAAGGGAAAAATTTTGGAGGGTAAACATAATTGGGGTTCAGTTTTGGACATGTTGACTTTAACATGCCTACAGAGGCATCTATTTCTTTTTTTGTTTTGTTTTCTTCTTTTGGTTTTTGGAGGGAGAAAGGCAGGGCAGTTGGGTTTAAGTGACTTGCCCAGGGGCACAAGGCTAGTAAGTGTTAAGTGTCTGAGGCAGATTTGAACTCAAGTCCTCCTGACTCCAGGGCTGGTGGTCTATTCACTGGTCACCCACCCGCCCCCTAAACACATCTATTTCAAGATGTCTTATTAGGTAGGTAGAGATGGGAGGTTGGAGGTCAGCAGAGAGGTTAGTGCTGAATAAGTAGATCTGAGATTGATTAGCACAGAGAAGATAATGGAATAACTGATGAGATCAAGTGAATTAGTATAAAGAGAGAAGAGAAAAAGGCCTGTGACAGAGTGTGTGACCTGGATGAAGATCCAGTAAAGTAAATAGAGAAGGAGCAGTCAGATAGGTAGATGGAGAATCAGGAGAGAGCAGTGTCCTAAAAACCTAGAGAAAAGCGAATGTCCAGGAGACGAGGCTCAGTGTGAAAGGCTATAGAGGGGTCAAGAAGGATGAGAATTGGGAAGAAAAAAAGGCCAGTGACTTTGACAATTAAGATGTCATTAGCAACTTTAGAGTGAGAGAGCAGTTCTGGTTGAATGATGAAGTCAGAAGCCAATCTGAAGAGTTAAGAAGAGAGTTAGAGGAGAGGACCTAAAAGCACCTATTATAGATGACCTTCTCAAGGATTTTAGCCACAAATGACAGTGGAGACTAACCAGCAGATTATTGCAATAGTCCAGGCATGAAATGATGAAGGCCTTTACCAGAGTGATAGCAGTAGAAGAGTAGAAAAAAGGGTATATATGAGAGATGTTATGATGCTACATTGACAGGACTTGGCAACAGATTGGATATGATGGGGTGAAAGTGAGATAGGGCATGAAAGGTAGAGGAGATAGAAGGATCATGTGAGGCTTTTTTGAGGGTGGGGAAGACATGGACATGATTTTGGGAAGTAGGGAATCATCCAATAAATAGGGAAACATTAAATATAAGTACAGAAGTGAGGATAATAGAAAGGGAAATCTGTTGGAGAAAATGCAGTGGAATGGGTTCAGTTGTGTATGCAGAAGGGTTGGCCACCTCCTCCTATGAGACAGAGGTTTAGGAGATAGTGGAAGAAGGAGATGTCAAGTAAAATATGACGTAAGGGTCTGAGTTAAGAGATTGGAGGTGATGGGAGTCATGGAAGTTTGAAGAGGAAGGAAACGATTTGGAAGAGCCTTTGTGGAAAGTGGGTGAATGGGTTAATTAGGCCAGTGTAAAAGGATTGCCTTGCAACTAGGTAAGGGCCCAGTTGAAATTATATAAAAGTGTAGTGGACCTAACCTGGTTTTATGATTCTCCACTGTTGTTCAGCAGCATATATGTAGGAGCAAAGGCAATGGAAAGTGAGAGTGATCCAAGAATGAGGCTTGGTAGGAAAGAAATTGGGAATATGACAAGGAGTTGAGAATCTTGAGACAAGAAGATAGTATAGTTACAATGGGTTCTTCAGGGAGTCAAGATAGGGAAGTGAGGAGACTGTAGTTAGTGAAAGGGGTGAAGGACTGGGAGAGAACTGCTGTCAAATTATCATGCTTTATCTCTTGCTTGATTACTAAATTTCTGTTATGACCTCCTTATACCTTAATTGCTTGTAATGTGGTTTCTGACCCCAATGATTTATTGAAACTGCTTTCTGTAAGTTGCCAAATGATTTCTTTGTATTGATTCTGAATGTAAATGCAAACTTGAAAAAGCATACAAATATCAGCCCATAAAAAGAAGATTCTCTATGGAATCATGAATCTTATTTCATACTACTTGATTTTTTTTTTTCTTTTTGGAGGGGGGAGGCAGGGCAGTTGGGGTTAAGGGACTTGCCCAAGGTCACATGACTAGCAAGTGTTAAGTGTCTGAGGCCGGATTTGAACACAGGTCCTCCTGTCTCTAGGGCAGGTGCTCTATTCATTGCGCCACCTAGCTGCCCCACAACTTGATTTTTAACAGAATGTACAATACATTCTACCTGTTACTTTCAAAACCATCTTGCTTATTTTGTTTCCTTCTGAATTTCATTCTATTTTCCTATGTGCATTTAAAAATGTTTCTATAGCTCTCTTTTTATAGGGAGGGAGGTCATTATGCTGATTTCCTCTTCCCTCTTCCACAGCATTCTCAAAGAAATTAAGAGAAATAAAAAAATAACAAACCTAACACTTTGTAACTAATAAACAGAATCAAGCAAAATTGAGTCTGCATAGAGACCATATCTATAAATGTGTTTCTTTTTCTATATGCTATCCACTACTTCTCTGTCAGAGAAGGTGGGTATCCTGATTTGTCATAGGTCCTCTAATATAGTTGATCCCTGTATTGATCATGTTTCTTAAATATTTCAAAGTGGTGGGTGATTTTTTTTCCTGTTGTTCTTATATAAAATGTTGTAATTATGCGATGTCAGGTCATACTAGCAAGAATTTTCTGAAATCATCTCTCCAGTCATTTTTACAATGTAATAATATTCTGTTAGGTTAATATAACACAATTTCCCCTTTAGTTTGTTTTTGCTTTTTGGAGGGGGGAAGGCAGGGCAATTGGGGTTAAGTCACTTGTCCAAGGTCACACGGCTAGTAAGTGTTAAGTGTCTGAGGTCAAATTTGAACTCAGGTCCTCCTGACTCCAGGGCCAGTGTTCTATTCACTGTGCCACCTAGCTGCCCCTTCCTTCAGTTTTTTAAGAACAGGTTGAAGGCATTGTGTCCCATAGACTCAAGAAGCTCCATTATTTATTTATTTATGCATTCATTTATCTGTTTATTTATCTGTTAACTAATTAATTAGTTTACTCACTAATTTATTTGCTTTTCTAATGCTTAATTCCTCCCTCCATCTCCCCCCCCCCCCCCCTGCTTTCTCTGCCCTGGACCAAGACGTTTATTTTATGTATGACTATTCACTCCTCAGCATTATTCTCCCTCTCTATACCATCCCTACTTGTTTCTCAGTCATTTCATGGTTATCTGTACCAAATTGTGTGTGTGTGTGTGAGTGTAGCCCTCATTTATTTCATACAAGAATGAGATTCGTTTCTTGTGTACTTTCTCCCACTTCCATGTTTGTATACTCTTCTACTGATGTGCCCTTATTATAAGAACTAGTAAGTTCCATCTCCTTTTTCTTTATTTTTTCTTTGCTATCTTATATGTTTTTGTGTATATGTTATATTTCCCCTTGTAAATGATAAACTTCCTGAGGGCAGGACTTTTATCTTTTTTCATCTTTGTATCCTTTGTTTCTAGCCCCATGACTTGGTTGTGGTAGGAGCTCAATTTTTATTGGATTGTACTGAATTATCTTTTTTCTCCTTTTATTCCATTTTTATATCTCAATAAGTAGTAGTAGAGAAAATTATAGAAGAGGTTTGGTAGACCTTTTCTCTCTTTACTGTGTCTTTTTTTTTTTCTCCTATAAACATATATATGTTTCAAAGTTTCTGTTCTGTTTCATTTGTTTGAATAAGGCTCCTGTTAACATATATTTAACCTTTGTTTCTTACCGTTTCTTGTGGTTCTGTAGATCACTTTTCTATATTACTCCCACCAAAAATGTGCCATTTATTATTTAAACAGGCTGCAGAAGTGGAGAGGCACATGTGGTCCTCTAGGTCCTCAAATTTGACCCTTTGACTGAATTCAAACTTCACAGAACAAATCCCCTTGATAAAAAGATTTGTTCTGTGAAGTTTGGATTCAGTCAAAGGGCCGGACTTGAGGACCTAGCCACATTTGGCCCAAATGTTTCCCCACCCTGGGTTAGACGATAGTTTCAAACTTCTTGAGGAGAAAAATGTGCTGTTTAACTTTAATAAAACTTTTTTTTATTCTATATGTTTAAAATTGCTTGTGTTCAAAAGAAATAGGTTTGAAACTGTTGTCAATAGTTAGCTATTGCAATATCTGAAGAGGTTGATAAATAATTACTACCAAGTACCACTAATGCATTGAAGGCTACAGTATCTCAAAGTCATATAACCTCACATGCATTCCACTATCCCCTCATGCCCTTTAAGATTGGCTTCATCAGGTTTTGTCCTCTTAGATTTTACTTTCTCCCACTGTCTTTAGTGGCTTGCACAGCCGGGTCTTGGGAAGTATTTTCCATAGACAGTATTTCTGGAAATTTGAGTTTTCAGAGTAGGATTGCAATGTGGTTAATTTGCTTTTTTTTTTTTTAAAGAGTTTTAAATTTAAGAGTTATAAATCTCTTCTTTGCCTTTTTAATCCAACTAGGCATCAATTCCTGTCCTTTTCCCTAAATGTTGACTTAATTTTACTTATTTCTTTCCATTTTCATAATGTGATATTGATAGTGTCCTCTTCAGCAATTTCCCTACACAACCTTATCCTATAGCAGATTCCAGCTTAAATTTCCCCAAACACTTTTATGTCTGTTCCTTCAGACTTTTCAGATAAAATTTTAACTTCTGAGGATAGCATTCAAGGCTTTCCTATCAACTTACAAATCCTATAATGTAGAATTCTTTTTTTTAATGTGGAATTCTTGAAGCAGGAGATTTAATATGGAATACATTATATGATTTGATTATCTTTTGGGACTAGTCTTTTTACTATGAATAAGGACAGTATATTTGTATTTCCATTTTCTCCTTTCTCCCCTTCCCCCATTCTTTTCCTTTGGTGTTCTAAGCTGCTTTTTGTTACTTTATCCAGTCATATACTTATTCCAGATAATATTGGTTAATCAGCTTTTGGAACTTAGATAGCATGAAGTAAGATTCTTTTGTCAAACTAATTATTTCTTTTTTTTTCCAAACTAATTATTTTCTGAGAATGTTTTTTCTTATAAGCTTTGAGGAAAAACATCTTTTTGCTTGTCAGAAAATAACTTGGCTGTTATAAAAGTATTTAAACTCTAAATTATTGTTTCATTCATAAGAGTACAATGGTAGTTTTTTCTGTTAAAAACAGCCTTTAAATAAACCAGTTATTGTCTATTGAATTATTAGACATGTGGTCACTTGTCATGTTCATACAACCAAATGATCAAAGTCTGAACTTCTGTCTAATTGTTCCCTGCTGTTAGGCTATCCCGTTATGATCAAGGCCTCAGCAGGTGGTGGTGGGAAAGGTATGCGAATCGCTTGGGATGATGAAGAGACCAGGTGAGATCCTGTCTAAAATATAGTCTTGATGAAAATTATAGTTACTAGAATGTTATTAAACTGACATCCTGAAAGTTATCAAAAACAAAATGAAGAAATTAGATAGCTCTGTTGTTTTTTTTTTAAGTTTTTTTTTGGTGGAAAAAAAAGAAATAATATGCAGAAAATTTCATTTTTCTTTTGTTTTTATAGTGATTGTGAAAATCTATGATATTTGTAATAGAATTTGCCTTTTTGAGTATCATAAAAGGATTTGTTTTTTATTTAAAATATTTCTCAGGTTATGTACCTTGGTCCTATACTTTTAGAGATTATCCAGTTTAATGACCTTTTCCAAAGTTGGAAGTTGAAGTTAGTAGAGGTCAAGTTATTTTACCATGACCACATCACTAGTTTTAGTGGTGAAACTGGGAATAAATCCTAGTTCCCCTGACTACTAGTTTGACTTTAGACTTACACTTTGACCAAGCTATACTTGTACTATACTTATACCCCAGAGAGATCAACAAAAGAGGAAACATCTATATATAAATATAATTTAGGAACTCTTAGCAAAAAATGGCAGCTAAGGAAATAGCTAGTAATTGGAGAATGATGGAACAGATTGTGGTATATGAATGAAATAGTATTGTCCTGTAAGAAATGAGGGAAAAGCTGATTTCAGAGAGACTTGGAAAGATATGTATAAACTGAGCAGAACTAGAACAATTTATAGCCTCAGAATTATAAGAAATAATTCTGAAAGACTTAAGAACTATGATCAACAATGATTGCAGAGGACTGATAAAAAAGAATTCTTACCCCATAATAGATGCATTCATATGCAGAATAAGAAAAAGCATTTTTGACTGTGACCAGTGTGGGAATATGTTTTGATTAGTGGTGCTTATGTGACACAAGGGTTCTGTATGTTTCCCTCCTATATGTGAAATAATTGAAAAAAAGTTAATTAAAAAGAAATATCAAAAGCAACAAAATTGTCAAGATGGATAAGGATGAAGAAAAGATGATCAGATTTGTCAATAAAGAGATCATTGCTTGCTTTGGAGAGAGTACTTGTATTCAAAAAGTCCGATTTACAAGTGTAAGATAAGACAAAATGGCTATGGTAGGACAACATTTGTCAGAAAAAATAAATGGGAATTTTAGTAGACTGAAAGAAAGTACAGTGTGCATTAGCAATATAATATGGTAGCTAAGAAATCTAATGTGATCTTGTGCTGCATTGAGAGACATAGCTTCTAGGAACCATAAGGTGATATTCAGACTCTACTCTGCCCAAGTCAGGCCTCATCTGAAGGTTTGTATTAATTTATAGTTGCCATATTTAATAATAAGGATTTAATAACCTGGAGAGAAGTCAGAGAAAGGTACCTAGAATGGTAAAGGACCTCAGTTCTATCGTATATGAAGAATGATTGAAGGAATGGAGGATATTTAACTTGTAAAACACTTAGAGTGAACTGTTTGGTTACATTAAAGTATTTGAAGGACTGTCCTATATAAAATGGATTTATTGTTTTCTCTTTGACCCTTTATAGCATAACTTGGACCTTTTGGTTGATGTTATACTGAGGCAAACTTGGCCTTGATGTTAATGAAACCTTTCTAACAATGCTATCTAAAAATGGAATCAGCTACTGGAGATAGTAGGTTCTTCCTCATTAGAGATGTTTAAACAGAGGCTAGATGACCTTTGTTTGGTACATTATAGTCATAATTCTCTTTTTAGGTATTAATTGGCCTAAATGACCACTCTCCAAATTCTGAAATGTTTTAGTTCTTTGATTATCACTGTAAGATTTAGAAGGAAATTGTGCTTTCACAGATGTTAGTCAGTAGAAGATCCCATATAAAGAATACAAAATTGCCCTGGACTTATTTCTTGAATATTTAAAAGCATTTGATTCCACAGAGAAAACCAGCTTAAATGTTCTTCAACAGGTTATATCTCATACATTTGTCAAAATTATACAGCTGCATAAAGAGTATGATGGAGATAACCTTGTTCAATGCGTCTCTAAGTATAAACATGAACTGAGACATATAGCAGATTTACATATAGTGGAGAAAGATTTGCCACTACTATAGAGGACATCCAACATGGAGTCCAATTTAGGAGATTAATGTATATCTTCCTTTTTTATATGACATTGTCCTGCTTGCATCAAGCCCTGTAATATTGCAGAGCCTCTTAAATGAGATTCATACTTATTTGAAGGAGTTTGACCCAACTATCCATCTAGGAAAAAAAAAAAGTGAATGCAAAATGCTTATTGTTCAGACTATGATAAGTTTGATGCATAACCTATAGAGGTTTATGTGTGTGTATAGACACATATGTGCCTATATATATGTATACATACATATCTTGCCCAGATGCTACAAATATTCAGTGAGTTGATGCAAAATTGAATAGGAGGAGAGCTGCCTAGATTGCTTTTGTGTAAGTAGGCAGACTTTTAATGGCCTCATTCTCCTTTAAAAAGACCCATCATTTTTATACTAATATTCAAATTGTATTGTATGAGTATAAAACACTTTTTCTTGGAAGAGTTGAAAATGAATATCACTTGTGGGGCATATGGTGGATATGATATACTAGGCAGTAATAAAGGCAGGCTGTTGATTTGTATTCACAGAAAATTTCCCACCAGAAATGAAAACATACTGAGAATCATAGGTCTAAACCACCTCACCAGTCACACCCTATTCCCCCCCCCCAAAATTAACTTAATCAGATTACTGTAGGTATTCAAGAGCTTAAAAACTTCTTAATCTGATTGATACTCAATACCGTTTACAATTTGGCTCAAGATGATTTTTTTCAGCCACAGCATTAGACCACCATTAAATGGTCTATATTTTAGTAAATTTTGACTTTTCTCTTGTTTCAATTTAGGCTTTCCTGCCTCTGTCTTGGGTCAAATATTTCCTTTGTGTCAAATATAATCCTTACCACGACCTTCCCTTTTTCATCCAGTAGAAATTTTCCCCCCTTCGATGTCTAGCTCTGGAGCTGCCTCCCTAAGAAAGACTTCTCTGTCTTTCAGAGAGAAATAATATTTTTCTTAAGCCTTTCATAGCACTTTTTGTCTCTTTTATGCACTTACCACATTCTAGTTATTTATATTTTATAGTTAATACCTATTAATGACCTTTATATCAGTCATCTGAGATCCAGTTTTTGAGTTTTTCAGTTGAGTACATAAATTTATAGCTTTTTCTTTGTGATAATGAAATATTTTAATAGCATTTTCAATGTTTACAAAATATAATTCTGTTTTTTCCTTAGGTTTTTCATTTTTAAAACTATACATTTAAAACATATAATTACTAGATTTTAAGAAGGAAATGATGAATAGTATATATTTTGCCTTAGTAAAATTTGGTTTTGTATCAGAAATGAATTTTGGTTCTCTATAAAAAATGTATGAATTCTCCCTAAAATCATCTAGTGTGATCAGAGGATACTTTAAGTACTATTAAAAGATTAATTCCTTTTGAATTTAGTTTTGATTTTCTGGAACATTATAGAAAAATTTTTAATTAAAAGACTTATACTTACTGGGCTTGTTTATATATTACTGAGAAATGAGTTTTGTGTCTTGTTAGTTTAACACCTTGTTTTCTTTTTTAAAGGGATGGTTTTAGATTTTCATCTCAAGAAGCTGCTTCAAGTTTTGGTGATGATAGGTTGCTAATAGAAAAATTTATAGATAATCCTCGCCATATAGAAATCCAGGTTAGTACATTTGAAGATGCTTTTCTAATAAATCTTTAAAGAATATTATTTTCTCTGTCCAAGACCATCAGTTATTAATTACATTGGTAAATTTGCAATCACGGTATCTAAGTTTAATAATCTGGCCAAGATGTCTGCTCAGTCTTGGAGGTTATTCCACTTATTTTCATCAATAGGATTATGATTCTTCCTTGGAAATGTTCCAGAAGAAAGTTTCAAATTATACTGGAAATGAGTGCTATAATTGGAGTAAGGAGGGATTTGGGTTTTGGTTGGTGTTCTAAGATATATTTTATGACTCTGGATGAGTCTCTTTAGCTCCTTGAGTCTCAGTTTTTTCATATGTAAAATAGAGTTAGTAATACTTGTATCACTTACCTCACAAAAGTGTTATGTGGAAAGGAAACACTTTGTATAGCTGAAATTACAATATATTCGTGTGTTAAAGATTTGGATGATGGTAGTCTGGATCTATTTGGACAGACTGTGGTTTATTTATTTGGGAATATATGTAATTTTGTAGCATCAGTGGATTCTGTAGTACTGTAGGTCATATTTGGGAGTTTGGTAGGGCAGTGGAGATAGACATAGTAGGTGTGAGTAGCCTGCAGCATGCATTGGAAGAGGAGCTAAAGTAGAGGATTCTCATCAGGGAACGTATGATAGGAAATGAAGATGGGCTGGTCACATGACAAGAGTGAGACAAGAGTGTTAGATATACAGCACTAGGATGCCAATGGCACCCTTGGGATTTCAATAAAAACTCAAGAGGGCCTCTAACACGTTGGGTGGACTTCTGCAGTCAGCTTAATGTACTAAAGTCTCAGAATTGGTGGCCATGGATGGGTTGTGACCTGCATCTTTGAGAGAATTTCTAAATCTATGAGATCACAGATCTCTGGGTATTTGAGTTTTCAGCCTTATCTTGACTTCTACTCAATCAGCAAGCATTTAATGCCCAACATGTGCTAGGCATGGACAATATAAACAGCAAAAATGAAATACTTCCTGCTCTGAAACTACCCTCTACAGTTTCCAGTGAACTCTTAATGACTAAAACTCATGATCTTTTCTCAAACCTTATCCTTCTTGAGGTCTGAAGTACTGATCACTTTCTCCTGGACATTCTGTCCTCTCTAGGTTTTCATGACACTTCTGGTCTCCTTGGTTTTCCTCTCTATCCAACCATTCTCAGTTCTCTTTTCTTTACTTTATCCATGTCTTATTCTCTAACTGTTAGTGTGTTGGCAAGGTTCTCTCCTGGGTCCCTTTCTCTCTTTATTATTTCACCTGGTGATCATGTCAGTTCTCAGGGATTCAAGTATCTTTATGCAGATGATTCCTAAATTTGTATATCCATCGCTAGTCTCTCTGCTGTGCTATAGCCATATTTCTCCAATTGCCTCTTCTACATCTACTCACACCTGCTATGTCTCTCTCCACTGCCCTACTAAACTCCCAAATATGACCTGTAGATGTCTAGAGGCATCTCGAACTTGACGTGTCAAAAAAAACCTACCACATTGTCTTCTTTCTTAAACTTCTCCATCAAACTTCCCTACTGTCCAGGTACCATCCTTGAGTTTTAACTCTCATTTATCCCACATGCCCATGCATTACCAAATCTTGTCATTGCTCTCACATGATATCTTTAATGTACTTCCCCTACTTTCTGCTCATATAACCACAATTTTAGTTGAGGCCCTCATCACCTTTTTTCTGGATTATTACAGGAGTTGTTTCTTTGCCTCATGGCTCTCCCCACTCCAGTCTATCCTCTACTCAGATACCACAGTGATTTTTGTAAAATATAAGCCTGATTACATTGCCCTCCTACTTCAGTGACTTCCTCTTACCTTCAGCATCAAATATGACTTTTTTTTCTTTTATCTTTTCTCTTTTGGCATTTCAAACTCTTTATAACCTGACCCCCTCCTTTCCTTCTTATATGTCACTTCTTTCTGTAAGCTCTACAATTTAGACATACTGGCCTATTTTTAATTTCACTTTGTGAAATTTAATTTCACTTTATCAGTTCATAGAAGTCTTCTCAGGTTTCTCTGAAACCATCTCCTTCATTATTTCTTACAGCACAACACTATTCCATCACATTTACCTACTATAACTTGTTCATCCTTTTTTCTATTTATTGGGACTCCATCTGATTCCTTTTCTTTCCTGCATCAAAAAGAGCCATAAATATTTTTTTGTGTATCCTTAGAGTTTGTTTTGCTTAGGACTCATTCTTCCTCACTTTGCCCTCATTCCCTCCCCCTAATTCCCCACCCCCAAACCCCTAGCTCCTTTCCTTCATATTTCTCCTTTGAGTGAAATGTATTTCTGTATTCAAGTCTATATATGTGTGTGTCAATCAATAAATATTTAAGTGCCTATGATATTACAGACACTTTGACAAGGGCTGAGGATACAATTTTTTTTTTTTGCCTGGTTTTTTTTGGAGGGCAATTGGGGTTAAGTGACTTGCCCAAGGTCACATGGCTAGTTTTGTGTGTAAGTGTCTGAGGCTGGATTTGAACTCAGGTCCTCCTGACTCCAGGGCCAGTGCTCTATTCACTGTGCCACCTAGCCACCCCAGAGGATACAAATTTTTTAAAAAAAGGAAAGACAATTCCTGCTTTCAGAGATCTTAGAAGCTAACAATCTAATGGGGGAAATACATAAAAGGAAGTTAGTTGAAAAGGGTGGAGCAGGAAAAGGAGGAAGGTATCCAGCAAGATTTTGTACCTCTTGTACCAGCCTGTTAATTCTCTTCCAAATTTCTTTCTTCTGTAGCTCTTATGTCTTTTCCATTTTTTTTTCCTCAAGAAACTTTTAAAACTCTTTATTACTTCTAGGAATTCTAATTGAGTTTATGCTGAAGCTGTGTTTTCCTTGGAGGATGTTTTAGAATCATTCTCTTTTGGGTTTGTATCTCAATATATATGGTACTTTATGGTGGGCTTTGCTTTTTGTTTGCTCATTCTTCTCATCTACTTTCTGACTTTGGACTTGATGTTAGGGCTGAGTTCTACTGCACTTCTAGAATGAAGTTCTTGGCTGGTCCTGTTGCTGCTTTCTTGGGCTATTGAGTGTTATATTATTCCATGATCTCAGAGTCAGACTGGGGACCTGTAAGCTTTCAGTGCTCCCCGAGTGTTCTGATCTAGGGCAAAGTCTGATTGCTGCCCTCTGAGCTCTGCAAGGTGCTGGTTTTGGGTCTGTGAAAGAATAGACTGCTTGCTGGACTCTTGCTGGATATACCCTGTTAGTCAGCTAGAGTGCTCTTTTGCTTCAGGGTTCAGAGTGGCGGAAGTATAGGCTCCCTGTTTTTCTGTCATTTCTGCCCTGGTGATTCTTCTGCTAGTTTTGCTAGATGCTAGAACTGGGATCCCACTCTGCTCCATTCTCTTTATCTTTTCCTTGTCCATTTCCCATCTCTAGAATGTACCCCCTTTTCACCTTTGCCCTTTAGGATCTCTAACTTTCCCAAAATTTTGCTCAAGTGCAACTTCCTATTTATGCCTGTCCTGGGATGCTGTGCTGATCAACTAAATTGTTAGTATTGTACTATGAAATTACTTTGTATTTACTTTGGCTTTACTTTCTTGTATACATCTTGTATGCCATCTGTTTTGAGCTGTGCATAAGGCCAGTTATAGTAGTTTAGGTTCAGTATTGGGGAAAAACAATGAGATGCCTTTAGCTCATTCCCTTTGAGGTCCTGAGCTCCTCTGCCTTATGTTAGGACATAATTTTGCCATATGTCTGAGTAGTGTTGTATGGCCATTGCTGGGAGACACCTCCTGGCTGTGGTAGAACTGATGCTGACTCCTGGGAAGAAAATTACTGTGGGCCTTAACTGCCTGTGTTCTCTGTTCAGAAGGAGTTCCTGCTGTGGCCTGACTGCCCTCTTGTGATGGCATAAAGACCATAAGGAATGCAAAAAGCAATCATGGCGGAGACTTTTCTAGGCCATTACTCCTGCTGTTTCTCACATGTAAGCAGTAGCCTTTTTCTGTTGCCATTGGGGAGATGCTGCTGGGGCTGTTTTTCCTGGATACCTCATAGGAAGTTACAGAGATAGAGAATTACACACAGTTTACAGTTCTGAGAGTGTAGGTGAATTAAACTTAGGTGAGAAAGCTAATTAAATGTGGGTACATTTG
The DNA here is from genome assembly GCF_028583685.1 of Petaurus breviceps papuanus. Taxonomy (NCBI): domain Eukaryota; kingdom Metazoa; phylum Chordata; class Mammalia; order Diprotodontia; family Petauridae; genus Petaurus; species Petaurus breviceps. The sequence goes on from NW_027187289.1 coordinate 4,057,064, forward strand.
GTACTGTCTATACTCCGAAATCCAGAAATCTCTGGGCTCCTGGAGAGGATTTAGTATTGTTCTTATTAGTGCTTTCCCTAATAACTTGAATCAAAGAATCACCACAAAATTGAAGACATAAAATTGTGGATAGTCTCTTAAATTCCAAATTTAAAAAACAAAGCAAAAAAAAATCCACTTGTTTTTTGAAAAAAAGAAAACATTAATTTTATTTTTGGGTTAAATTTTAAGTTCTGAACTATCTCCCTCCCTCTCAACCCTGTAGTAGAGAAGGCCACCATTTGACACAGATTTATAAATATGTGGAAAACCATACATATTATGCATACCTCTATTTATCAGGTCTTTTTCTGGAGGTGGGTTGGATTTTCCTTCAGAGGTCCTTTATAGTTGATTTGAATATTTATGGTACTCAGAATAACTTAGTCGTTCACAATTATTCTTTGAATAAGATTGTTGTTATTGTATACAACTGTTTTCTTAGTTCAGCTCATTTCACTCTTCATTATTTCATGAAGGTCTTTCCATGTTTTTTGAAAACCAACCATCTCATCATTTCTTTCTTTTTTGGAGTCAGGAAGACAAGGCAATTGGGGTTAAGTGACTTGTCCAAAGTCACACAAGTGTGATCCAGTTTCTGAGGTTGAATTTGAACTCAGTTCCTGCTGACTCCAGGGCTGGTGATCTATTCATTACTCGACCTAGCTGTTCCTATTTCATCGTTCCTTATAGTGCAGTAGTATTCTATCACAATCATACCGCAACTTGTTTATCCGTTCCCAGATTGAGTGAGGTCCCCTCAGTTCCCAATTCTTTGCCATCACAAAGCAAGTTGCTGTAAATATTTTAGAACATATAGGTTCTTTTCCTTTTTCTTTGGGAAATAGACCTAATAGTGATATATCTGGGGCAGAGGTTATATATAGGCAGGTATAATAGCTCTTTGGGCATAAATCTAGATTGTTCTCCAAAATGATTGGATCAGTCCATGGTTCAACCAATGATGTATTAATGTCCCTGCTTTTTCACATCCCCTTCAACATTTGTCATTTTCCCCTTCTATATTGTTTTAGCCAATCTGAAAGGTTTGAGATAATATCTCAAAGTTATTTTAACTTACATTTCTTTAATCAATAATGACATAGAGTATTTTTTAATATAATTATTAGATAGGCTTGACTTCTTCATTGAAAAACTGCCTGTTCTTATCTTTTGACCACTTATCAATTAGGGAATGATTTATTTTTTAAAATAAATTTGAGAAACTACTCTGTATATTTGAGATATCAGACCAAATTGTCTATAATCCCCCCTCCCCCAATGTTCTGCTTTCCTTCTAATCTTGGTGACATTGATTTTATTTGTACAAACCCTTTTTAATTTAATGTAATCAAAATTATCCAGTATATATCTTGCAGTGTTCTCGATCTCTTGTTTATTTATAAATTCTGCTATCCATAAGTCTGATATGTAATATATTCCATGTTTTTGTTTTCTTACAATATCTCCCTTTGTATCTAGGTCATGTATCCATTTTGACCTTACCTTTGTAAATGATGGAAGATCCTGATCAATAACTGATTTCTGCCATTTTTTGGCAGTTTATTTGGGATTTCATTGAATAAGTATATTAGGTTAGGGAGAATTGTCATTTTTATTATATTGGCTTTGCCCACCCATGAAAAATTTGTGTTTTTCTAATTATTTAAATTGGACTTTATGGGGCAGCTAGGTAGTGCAGTGAATAGAGTACTGGCCCTGGAGTCAGGAGGACCTGAGTTCAAATTCAACCTCAGAAACTGGATCACACTATATGACCTTGGACAAGTCACTTAACCCCAATTGCCTTGCCTTCCCCCCTCCAAAAAAAAAATCTGACCTTATTTGTATAAAAAATGTTTTATAATTATGTTTGTGTAGTACTTGGGTTTGTCTGGGCAGATATACTCCCAGGTAATTTACAGAGGTTACAGTTATTTTAAATGGACTACCTCTTACTATTACTTATTGCAGGGTTGACTTATATTCACCATCTCTGCATTCCTGGTATAAATCTCACTTGGTCACTATGTATAATCTTTGTTATATATTATTATAGTCTTCTGGCTAGTATTTTATTTAGAAATTTTGCATTCATTAGTTGTATTCATTAATGAAATTAGTCTATAAGTTTCTTTGTCTGTTTTTGCTCTTCTTGGTTTTAAGTATGGGTGCCATAATTTTTTTCTTTGCCTATTATTCCAAATGACCTATTTAATATTGAAATTAGTTGATCTTTAAATGTTTGGTAGAATTCACTTATAAATCCATCTGTTCCTGATACTTTTTTCTTAGAAAGTTCATTTATGGTCTGTTCAATTTCCTTTTTCTAAAATAGTTTTATTTAGATATTTTATTTCATCTTCTGTTAATTGAGGCAGTTTTAATTTTTTAAATATTCTTTTGATTCACTTAAATTGTTAAATTTATTGGCATATAATTGGGCAAAATAACTCCTAATAATTGGTTTGACTTCATCTTCATTTGCGATATGGTTATTCTTTTCATTATTGATACTAGTAATTTGGTTTTCTTTTTAAAAATCATATTAAGAAGTTGTTTATTTTTTCATAAAACTAACTTCTAGTTTTATTAATTCACTAGTTTTCTTACATTTGATTTTTTAAATCACCTTTAAATTTTAGGATTTCCAATTTGGTACTGGAGATTTTTAATTTGTTCTTTTTGTAGTTTTTTTTTAATTGTATGCCCAATTCATTTGTCTGCTTTTCATTTTATTAAACATTTAGAGATATAAATTTTCCCCTTATTGCTTTTGATGTGTATCATGGGTTTTGATATGTTGCTTCATTATATTCTCTTTAATAAAATTATTTATTGTTTCTATGATTTGTTCTTTAACATTCTTTAGGATTAGGTTATTTTAGTCTCCAATTAATTTTTAAGTTGTGTTTCTATGGTTCTCTGTTAAATATAATTTTTATTGCATTATGATCTGAAAAGGCTGCATCTAATATTTCTGCTTTTCTGTCTTTTACAATAACATTTTTATACCCTACTATGTGGTTGATTTTTGTAAATGTACTGTGTATCACTGAATGAAGAAAAGGTGTATTCCTTTCTTTTTCCATTCAGTTCCCTCCAGATACCTATCATACCTACCTTATTTAAGATTCTGTTCATCTCCTTGACTTCTTTCTTATTTAAGTTTTGGTTTAATTTATCTAGTTCTGAGAGGGGAATATTGAAGTCCTTCACTGTCATAGTTTTACTATTTCCATCTGTAATTCATTTAACTTTTCCTTTAAAAATTTGGATACTATATGTATAGCTTTTGGTGCATATAGGATTAGTGTTGCTATTGCTTCATTTTCTTTGATACCTTTTATGATAATATAGTTTCCCTGTTCGTCTCTTTTAACCCAGTTTGGGTTTGTCTGAGAACGTGATTACTACCCATACTTTTTTTTTTTTTGGTATCAGCTGACATATAAAACTATTCCACACCAGCCCTTTATTTTTACTCTATATGTATCTCTCTTTTTAAAATGTGCTTCTTGTAAATAATGTATAGTTGGATTTTGGTTTTTAATCTACTCTGTTATCTGTTTCTGTTTTATGGGTATGTTCATACCATTCACATTTCTAAATTATTAGTTGTGCATTTCTCTCCATCATCTTTTTCATCACTGGTTATCCTTTTCTCCCTTTCTTTTTACCCTATCCCTCTGGAAATGTCTAATTGACTTCTAACCACTGTCTATCTAATCTCTACCCCTTTTGAGAATCCCTCTCTTTTCTTCTCCCCTTACCCTTTATTTCCTCAATTTACCCACCCTTCAGAATCACTCTTTTTCTTTCCCATTATCGTTCACTTCTTAATCTGAACATCCTTCCGAGTCCCTCTCTTGCACCTTACCCTTCCCCTCCTATTTCTCTGTAAGTTAAGGCAACTTTTATACCCTTCTAGATATATGTTATTTTCTCTTTTAACTCAATTCTGATGAGAATAAGATTCTAGCACTACCAGCTCTCTACTTGCTTCTGTCTGTACTAGAACAGATTTTCTGTTAATGCCTCATTTCTATGAGATAATTACTCCATTTTACTTCTCCCTACCCAGCTTTATTTTTTAGGATCATCGCATCATACCCAACCCCAAGCCTTCTGTCTAAGAATGTTCTCCAAACTACCCACGTAATGATAACATTCTTAAGAGTTTCAGGCAACTTTCTTTTATATAAGAAGCAAAGATTTTGACTTTATTAAGTACTTTATAATTGATCTTTAATGTTTGCTTTCTTATATTTCTCCTGATTCTAATAAGTCAGGTTTTCCATTGAGTTCTGGTCTTTTCTTCACAAATACCTTAAAGTTCTTTAGTTCACTTAATGTCCATTTTTTACATTCAGGATAACATGCAGCTTTGCTGGTTAAGTTATTTGTGGTTGCAAGTCCAGCTGATTTGCTCTTCTATTGTTCCACCACCTTCAGTCTTTTAATGTTGAAGCTGTTAAATATTGTATTATCCTGACTGTTGCTTCATGGTATTTGAATTTAAATTATTTTTAGCACAATTATTAGACTCTCCTAAAGTTTTAGCTAGTTGCCTTGGTTTACATCTCTGAACTTTTAGTCAGAGATTGTTCCTTCAAGTCACCCTGTCAATGGCTGACAAAATTCATATACAATTACAGGATTGAGTATTGCAGGTTTAGCTGTATTCTTTCTAAAAAGCCATTCAGAATTGTTTTACACAACTATGACTCCATTAAAGCTAGTAATATCCTCATCAAGCCTCCTAGGAGACAATCGGCTAATAATGACATTAACAATATAAAAGCATCCAATTGGTTTAGCTACAGAACACAACTTCTGAATTTACTTTTTCCCAGTGAAGGTGAAAATCACTTTTCTGCCCTCACCTTCCCAGCTTTCCAATTAAATTTCTTTAGCTCTCTTTAAAGGTAAACTGAGTTCTGAAGATTGGAAGAGGCCTAAATTATCAGTCTTAAAAAAAATTTTTTTTTAAATTTATTTTGCTTTTTGGAAGGCAATTAGGGTTAAGTGACTTGACCAAGATCACATGGCTAGTTTTGGTGTTAAGTGTCTGAGGCCAGATTTGAACTCAGGACCTCCTGACTCCAGGGTTGGTGCTCTATTCACTGTGCCACTTAGCCGCCCCCCACCCCCTCGCCACCCCAATTATCAGTCTTTTAAAAAAAATATTAATTTATTTTTAGTTTTCAGCATTCATTTCCACAAGATTTTGAGTTCCAGATTTTCTCCCCATCCCTCCACCCACCCCAAGACAATGTGTGAATTCTGATTACCCCTTTTCCCATTGTGTCTTACCTTCTATCACCACTGCCCTCCTTTTATCCCCTTCCTTTCTATTTTCCTATAGGGCAAGGTAAATTTCTGTATCCCATTACCTGTACATTTTATTTCCCAGATGCATGTAAAAACAATTTTTAACATTCATTTTTAAAACTCTGCGTTCCACATTCTCTTTCTTCTTTCCTCCTTCATTGAGAAAGCAAGCAATTCGATATAGGTTATACATGTGTTGTAAAAGGTTGAGTTATATTTCCCTCGATCCTATCTTGCCCTCCTCCACATTTATTCTATTCTCTTCTTTTCCCCCGTCCCTCCTTAAAAGTGTTTGCTTCTGATTGCTCCCTCCTCCCCTTTTCCCTCCCTTCTATCATAACCCCCTCTCTTATTTCCTCCCCCTACTTTCCTGTAGGGTAAGATAGATTTCCATACTCAATTGAGTGTGCATGTTATTCCCTCCTTAAGCCAAATCCAGTGAGAGTAAGGTTCACTCATTCCCTCTCACCTCGCCTCTCTTCCCCTTCAGTGTAAAATCTTTTTCTTGCCTCTTTTATGTGAGATAATTTATCTCATTCTGCCTCTCCCTTTCTCCTTCTCCCAGTACATTCCTCTCTCACCCCTTAATTTTATTTTGTAGATATTATCCCTTCATATTCAATTCACCTTGTTCCTTCTGTTTATATCTATATCTATATCTATATATCTATTATCTATCTAAACATATGTATGTGTATGTGTGTATGTATTATGTTTGTGTATATTTGTATATATGTGTATGTGTATAAACACACACACACACATCTCTACAAACACATATATAGCACCAACGCAATAGTCACAGTCCCAACAGTGACTGTAAATATGCCGGTATAGTTCTTGGTCACAAAATATAAACAGATTTTCCATATAGAAAACAGAAGCAAAACATTTATTCAGACACCAGAAAACCAAATCCCCAAACCAGGAAACTGAATCCATCATAGCAACATAGAAGTTAATGAACCACAACATAGCAGAGAGCCACTCCATTTTTCAGTCTTCCCACAAACCAACACTCACAAGGCTAGCTGTCTCCCCATGTGTGTCCTCTCTTCCCTTCAGCTCTAACTTCTCTGACTCCCAGCTTCCTGTGGGCTCTGCTCCACTCTTCAGCAAACTCCTCCCACCACAGAAGTCATGTGCTTACATTCAGCCTATTAGGGGGCAGAGTATATTTTCAAATTAGGGAAGGTCTTCAAATTCCCTTAGGCTTATTAAGGGGCAGGGAAGATCTTTAAATTTCCATTGCCATTACACTACCCTAACATTGAGAAAGGTCTCATGAATTAAATATATCATCTTTCCATGTAGGAATGTAAATAGTTCAACTTTAATAAATCCCTTATATGATTTCTCTTTCCTGTTTACCTTTTCATGCTTCTTTTGATTCTTGTATTTGAAAGTCTAATTTTCTATTCATCTCTGTTCTTTTCATCTAGAACGTTCTTTATTTCATTGAATTTCTAGTTTTTCCTCTGAAGTATTATACTCAGTTTTGCTGGGTAGTTGATTCTTGGTTTTAATTCTAGCTCCTTTGCCCTCTGCAATATCATATTCCAAGACCTTGGATCCTTTAAAGTAGAAGCTGCTAAATCTTGTCTTATCTTGATTGTGTTTCCACAATACTTGAATTGCTTCTTTCTGACTGATTGTAATCTTTTCCCCTTGACCTGGAACTCAAGAATTTGGCTATGATATTCCTAGGAATTTTCCTTTTGGGATCTTTTTTAGGAGGTGATTGATGGATTCTTTCCTTCCTTCCTTCCTTCCTTCCTTCCTTCCTTCCTTCCTTCCTTCCTTCCTTCCTTCCTTCCTTCCTTCCTTCCTTCCTTCCTTCCTTTCTTTCTTTCTTTCTTTCTTTCTTTCTTTCTTTCTTTCTTTCTT
>NW_027187289.1:4064333-4088007 GCF_028583685.1 Petaurus breviceps papuanus
TTCTTTCTTTCTTTCTTTCTTTCTTTCTTTCTTTCTTTCTTTCTTTCGTTCTTTCTTTCAGCAATTAGGGTTAAGTAACTTGCTCAAGGTTACATGGCCAGTTACTTCTGGGTGTGGTGCTAAGTATCTGAGCCCGGATTCGATCCCCAGGTCATCCCGACACTGAGGCTTGTGCTCTTACTCGCTGAGCCACCTGGCCGCCCCTTATTTTTATTTTTATTTTATTTTACTTTATTTTTTTAATATATATATATACACACACATACACACACACACACACACACACACACACATATATATATATACACACACATATTTGAATATTTGATTTCAAAACTTTCAATTCCAGTTTCATTCCCCTCCCATCCCTACTGGGAAGAGACGCAATTCAGTATATGTTGCACTTGTGTGGCTAATGCAAAACAATAACATAGTAGACACATTGTAAAAGACTAATTATACTTCCCTCCCTCCCATCCCACCTCCCACCCACTCTACTCTCTCCTTTTATCCAGTCTATTTTCAAAAGTGAGTCCTTCCAACCTCCCTCCCCCCCAGCCTACCCTCCCTTCTATCATCCCCCCTCTCGTCCCCTTCCCCCCCTATTCTCCTGGAGGGTGAGATACCCTATTTAGTGTGTATTTCACTCCCTCCTCAAGCCAAATTCAATGGGAATAAGGTTGACCCATTCCCTTTTGCCTTCCTATTCTTCCCCTCCATTGTAACCATTTTCCCTTGCCTCTTCTGTATGACATAGTTTACCCCAGTTTGTCTCTCCCCATCTCCTCTCATTATATTCCTCTCACTTCTTAATTTCACCTTTTAAGTATCATTCCTTCCTGTTACATTGGACCTGTGCCCTCTATCTATGTATACCTGTAAACATATATACCCACATTCACATATGTATTCATATGCCCATATACCCTCATATGTAGACAAATATATATATTTCTAATCCCTTCAACTACTGAGAAAAGTTTCATAAATTACAATTATTGTTTTTCCATGTAGGAATGTTAATAATTCAACTTTGATAAGTTCCTTATGATTCCTTTTCCCTGTTTACCTTTTCATGCTTCTCTTGCTTCTTGTATCTGAATGTCAAATTTTCTATTCAACTCTGGTTTTTTCAGCAAGAATGCTTGAAAGTCCTCTATTCCACTGAATGATGATATTTTCCCCTGAAACATGATACTCAGTTTTGCTGGGTAGGTGACTCTTGGTTTTAATCCAAGCTCCTTTGCCCTCTGGAATATCATATTCCAAGCCCTTCAATCCCTCAGTGTAGAAGCTGCCAGATCCTGGGTTATCCTGATTGTGTTTCCACAATATTCAAATTGTTTCTTCCTGGCTGCTTGTAATCTCTCCTTAATCAGGGAATTCTGGAACCTGGCTATAATATTCCTAGGAGTTTTCTTTTTGGGATCTTTTTCAGGAGGTGATCAGTGGATTCTTTCAACCTCTATTTTGCCCTCTGGTACTAAAACATCAGGGCAGTTTTCTTTGAGAACTTCCTGGAGGATGATTTCTAGGTTCTTACTTTGATCATGGCTTTCAGGTAGTCCAATAATTTTAAAATTATCTCTCCTGGATCTATTTTCCAGGTCAGTGGTTTTTCCCATGAGATATTTCACATTGCCTTCTATTCTTTCATTTGTTTGGATCTGTTTAACAGCATCTTAATTTCTCATAAAGTCATTAGCTTCCATTTGCTCCAATCTAATTCTGAAGCAATGGTTCTCCTCATTGAGTTTTGGAGATTCTTTTTCCATCAGGCAAATTCGGCTTTTTAAGGCATTCTTCTCCTCATTGACTTTTTGGGCCTCCTTTGCCATTTGAGTCAGTCTATTTTTTATAGGTATTATTTTGCTCAGTCAGGCTGTTGACTCTCATTTCATAATTTTCTTGCATTGTTCTCATTTCTGTTCCCAATTTTTCCTCTGCTTCTCTTATTTGGTTTTCAAAATCTTTCTTAAGGTCCTCTGTGGCCTGTAACCAGCTTGTATTTTCCTTTGAAGCTTTTGGTGCAGGAGTTCTGACTTCACTGCTTTCCTCCTGTTCCATGCTTTGCTCCTTTTGGTCCCCAAAATAGGAGTGTATTGTTGGAATCTTCTGTCTGCTTTGTTTCCTTTGCCTGCTCATTTTGCCACTCAGTTACTTGACTTATGGGCTTTTTGCCACAGTAGGACTCTGCCACCAGACAGGGGAGCTTTCATTCCAAATGCTGGGGTTTTCTCAGCTGCCAGAGGTATTAGATGGGTGCCCTCTCTGAGGTCTCCACACGCTCTGGCAAGCTGGACACACACCCCAGAACCTCCATCCTAGACTGCAATCCAGATCCAAGCAGGTTAAAGCAAGAGCGATTACCCCTCAGACTGGTGCTTGGTCCCCCTACACTCTGCAGGCCAAGAGCTGAAGCCGCCACATGGCACTGGCTGGCTGTGCCAGAATATCAGCGGTTTTTCTCCCTGGGAGTAAAAGCCATGCACTCCCACTTACTGGTCCCAAAGTCCAGACTGTACTGACATCTCACTTTGTCCTTTGTGTCTATGTGTTGATAAATCTGGAAACGGCCACAGCTGCTGCTAATCTGGAGTCCCTCTGGCCAGGGTCTGGTCAGGCCTGCCCTAGGGCTAAAGCCTCAGTGTGGGGCTAGGCTCAGCTCCCAGATTGCTGTACTGGATTCCTGCCGGCCTGCTGGGGTGTCCTTGGTAGGAGGTTAGCTTCTCTGTGTCATTTTGTGGGTTCTGCACCTCCAAAGTTTGTTTAGAGTTCCCTTTTTACATGGATTGGGGAGGGTGGAAGCCGGAGCTGCAGGAAGGTCGTGCTTCTACTCCGCCATCTTGACTCTGCCCCCTCCCTTGATGGATTCTTTCAATTTCTATTTTCCTTTCATTCTAGAATATCAGGGCAGTTTTCCTTGATAATTTCTTGAAAGATGATATCTAGGCTCTTTTTTTGATCATGGCTTCCAGGTAGTCCAATAATTTTTAAATTCTCTCTCCTGGATCTCTTTTCCATGTCATTTTTTTTCAGTGAGATATTACACACTGTATTCTATTTTTTCATTCTTTTGATCTTGTTTCATAATTTATTTCTTATAAAGTCATTAACTTCCATTTGCTCCATTCTAATTTTTTTGGAGAGGGGAAGGTAGGGCAATTGGGGTTAAGTGAGTTGCTCAAGGTCGCACAGCTAGTTTTTTTGTGTTAAGTGTCTGAGGAGGCTGGATTTGAACTCAGGTCCTCCTGACTCCAGAGCTGATGTTCTATTCACTGTGCCACCTAGCCACCTTTCCATTCTAATTTTTAAGGAATTATTTTCTTCCGTGAGCTTTTGGACCTCCTTTTCCCTTTGACCAATACTGCTTTTTAAGCCATTCTTTTCCTCATTGACTTTGTGGACCTGTTTTGCCATTTGGGTTAGTCTTTTTTCCTACCATTTTTTGGGTCTCCTTTAACTGTTGACTTATTTTTCACAATCTCTTGCATGACTTTCATTTCTCTTCACAATTTTTCCTTACTTCTCTCACTTGATGTTCAGAGTCCTTTTTGAGCTCTTTCTTGTCCTGCGACTAAATCAAAATTATATTTTGATCTTCCTTGTCACCAAAATAAGATTCTATAAGCTGATTTTTTTTCCTCCTGTTTTCTCATTTTCTCAGCCATTTACTTGACTTTGTAGCTCTTTGTTAAGATAGGTCTCTGCTTCCAGTGTGGAGGGTATACTGTCCCTACAAGCTTCAGGGGTGTTGTGCAGCTGTTTTCAGAGATATTTTAGGGCCTTGTAAATTTTCAGTTCTTCAAAGGTTGTATGATGAAAAGAGAGGTATTTATTCCTCTCCTGGTCTGTGCTTTGATCTGCAAGTGACCACAAGCAGTGTTTTCTGCTGTGGAACTATGAGGAGGATTCTCTGTCCACTGCCACCACAAGCTCTGCCGTGCTAGTGCTTTTCTTCACAGCTGACTGCAACTCAGATCCTAGCACAGGCCAAGCAAGAAAATATTGCCTTAGTGCTACTAAAGAGATCCCTGCAGTCCACCTCTGATCAGCTGCTGGATCCCCCCAGGGCCTTTGAGCTGAGAGCTCTGGAAGCCGACACTGATGTTGTCCCTGTTGCCATTGCCCTGGGGCTGGGGCCGGGCTAGACCTTGCTCTTCTATCACCTGGGTATGGCAGGTCCTACTGATTTTCTCAGTTGTCTTTGGCATTTGTGGGTTGAGAAATCTGGAAACTGCCATAGCTGACAATGATTTAATCCCCTGAGCCCTTCTCTGGCCCCCTCTGTGCCAGTGTGGCCCATGCCGGACTTTGCTCTTCTCTCAGAGTGGTACAACAGACCTTTCCTCTTGACCTTCCAGGTTGTCTTGGGTTGGCAATTTGTTTTGCTCTGTCATTTTGTGGCTTCTCCTGCTCTGGAATTTGTTTAGAGTCATTTTTTACAGTATTTGGAGAGGCTTGGGGGAGAGCTTAAGCAAGTCCCTGCTTTTGCTCCACCATCTTGGCCTAAATTATCAGTCTTGAAGGCCTTGTAAAGTTAGAAGGCTTAAAAAAGTCATACACAGCATACAGCCCACCAAAGTATTTTGGGTGGCTATCATCAATTGCCTCAAACCTTTGGTGGGCTGTATGGTGGGGAGACCTGGCCTAAAATAAAATTTACTTCAATACTTTTCAAGGAACAGTTTTTAAGGAAAGAAAGGGAATCTACTTCAGTCCCTTTCCAAATGGCTACAGGAAATTTACTCTCTAATGCTGCAGGAGTGGAGAATACCCTTAGTAAGCAACTACCACTTCTAGCAGAATTGACAAAGTGATGCCAGAAACGTGAGGGGAATTTTAGGTTCACCTGTTGTTGTGTGCATCCCCTACTTCAAGGAGCTCATTATGTGCCATTCCTATCTATCTCTGCCAGTTCAACTAGTTTGGCCCTGACTCAATCCAGACCCTTCATAGTTTAGGTTTGATATTGTAACAGGAAGAGACATTCATTCATTCAGCAGTTAATAAGCAAATTTCCTTAACCTTAGCAGGAATTGAAAATTTAATAAGAATAGATACTGGGAAGCCCTTGAGTTGACTCTTCTGAACTGAGAAATCACTAGCCAGGTGTATCAAAGTCTCTCTTTCTCCTCCTGGATGCTTTGTTCTCAGGAAGTGATGTCAGCAATCTGAGGCCTTAGTTCCTTGGGACAACTGGGGCTTGAAGAATGTTCCAGTATGTTTTAAGGAAAAGACCAATCTAACTTGCATGGAAGATAAGTTAGGATATTGCTCCTAGAAATTACCCTCTTTGACTGAAGGAACGGTTTCATTTTTTTTTTCTTGTTTATCCTTAGGACCCCTAGCTCTGTGCTTGACCCTCAGAGTCTTGTTGAGTGAATTGAATAACTGAGTATTATTTCATGAATCATTTTATAGCTTTTCAATGTTCTAATACTTAAAGTGATAATATATTTTTTTGCTGTGTTTTAAGAAAGCTATTTTGTCTCATGTTTCTTTTTATGTTTAAGGTACTTTGCTAATTTACATGTTCTTTTGCATATGATTATGTACATAATCATATAGAAATGTAAAGATTATTTATAATATTCAACCATAAATGAAAAATGGGAAAAACTGGTGTAGTCAGTAAGTACCTATGTAATTTAGAGGAGGTAAAGATTATTTCTGTCTAGTAGTTAGTGAGAGCTTAATCAGGATTTCTCATTCTTGCAGGGTCTTGAAGATGGGTTAAAGATTTGGTTAGATTGATAAAAAGGGAGAGGCCATTCCGAAACTGTCAGTGAGCTTTGGTACTGACATAGGAAAGTCTGCAACTAAGTAATTTTGAGTTTTTAACTACAAATGAATCAGGGACTCTTGTTCTCTTTAACCCACAAGTCAGTTAACTAGTTAGTATTCTCTTAAATAAACCAAATGATTTCACTGTTACTCTTGCATTACTACTGCTGTACTGTGTATGCCAGTTTGGAGAAGGAATTCTTTTTTAATCAGAGGTCTTGTTTCATCATTCTGTTGTTTCTCCAATGGCATACCATACAAGTGATTCTAACATTTTCTGTTTTTGTACTTGCTTTTAATGTAATTGTATCTGTTTCTTTGGTCTCAGTTAACCATCTTCATTCTGACAAATTCCTTTTATGCTTTTTTGGGTTTATCTCATGCCAACTTTGCCTGGTTCTGTCAACTAAATTATTGTTTATGTTTTAAAATTTTTATAGGTGTTCAGTGTCATAGGTGTTTAGGTCAGATTCAATTCCTATTTGTCACTTGAACCTAGATATTTTTCACATGATTTTTATTACATTTAGTTTCAGCTCATTCATATGAGGTTAATGAGTTGTATTTTAGAATTATTTAAAGCATGCAATTTTTAGACTTTTAAATAATCAGATTATTTTGGCTTATAAAAAATAATAAGATATTTAAGACCATTAGTTTTTCCCTTTCAAGTCTCCTCCTAAAATTTCTGGAGCAGATAGGAAATGTTCTTATAATAAAATGATTATTTCTCTTCTGTGTATATGTTGTGTATGTTTTTTAGCCTTCTGTTTTGTTGTCAACATGAAGAAATTTTTTCTGAAACTTTTTTTCAGACTGAATAAGGAAGAATTAGCCTTTTTTTTTTTTAAATAGGGGCCTTTAGTAATCAAGACCCTTGGTTTAAATCTTTTACCTATAGACTTATTTGAAGTAGAGGATAGCAGGTAGGAAATAAAAAATACCAAAACCAAGGCATAAATCCAGTGATCAGCACTGGACCCATAATTTTGCTTTCCCTGAATCTCCAAAAAGATTTTTTAAGCACAATGGGATTTATAAAAAGACTTTTCTTATTTATCCATTACTAATTACTGGTTTCAGATCTGAGTTTTGCTCCTGTCTGACAGCAGGATTTCATAACCTCTGGGTGGTTTTCTTATTTTGGAACCAGTATTCTGAGGTGTCAGAGTCCTTAAGCTCTTGTTAACTGAAATAATGGTTATAGAAGGCAGTGTACTTGATTTTCTTTGTCACCCCAGAATTTCAGAGTAGATACACTTTGCATAATAATGTTATTTCAGATATTCAGGGTTTCAGTTTAGTAGATTCTGCTGGTTAATTGTTTTGTATTTTTGTTTCAAGCCTGATCTCTGAGATTTAATTGTTCATAGTTCTTATCTGACAAGAAGTCTCTGATGAGTGTGTCAGTTTTCTTAAAAGATGTTTCAGTTCTTTTTCCCAATTGAAGATACAAATTCCTTATAATGCCTCCCTTGATTTTTGTATTGAGAGCTTGAGGCATTTTGACAGCTGCTTAGTAATTTTTACTAAGAATAATTTTGATTTGTGGTATGGCCTGCTGAGATATGGGATGGAGCAAATAATTTAGACCCTTTCATGCTTAGGGGTTGACACCAAACAAGTTAAGCTTTGGCTATATTCTTTTCTCATAAACTTTATTATTTCATTGCCTCTGTGATGAATACTATCCTCTTTTATTCCATATTTCAGTTTGGAAAGGTACCATGAAGTTGATTGCTTAATGTTTCTTAACCTAGTTGCCAGAACAGCTGTTTCTCTTTTGTGATCCTACATATCTGTTGTTATAATCTATAGTGATGTATCTTCTTACAAACCGTTTATTTGTATTCATTTGACAGCCACACTTGGAAATTCTTGAAATTTTGACTTACTTTTGTATCACTTCTTAAATAATCTCTTGGATTATATTCTTCTAGAATTATTATTTATTGTAATAGTAGTGGTAGAAGAAGACTATTAGCTAGCATTTATATTGTACCTTAAGAATTGCAAAGTGATTTATGTATGTAATCTCCTTTGATCTTCTCAAGCACATTCCCTTTGACTGGGGGAGATGATTTCATAAGTACTAATTACCTGAAGCCAGAATCAAACTCACGTCTTTGAGGAAGTACTAACATTTTATAAATATTAAGCCCTCTATGATTACTTAACTTATATATTAATAGGTTACGCTGACCAATGTATACTACCTCATAGTGGCTAAACCCTAGCAAAACCCTTTCCGGTTTTGTCCACTGTTCACACAGTTGTCTGCTGTAGCATACAGAGATTGAACTGTGAAGGTATCCTTAACCTTAGGTGAAACATTATGTATAAGGAAATGGTAATGCACTAGCCTTTCTAAGAGACCAATGGACAATGAATTTCTTTGGTTAAACAAAATATATTCAAAAGCATTATGAAAAATTAGTATTATAATAACAAGGGGATTTTAAGGGAAGGTGACAGAAAGTAGATTTTGGTTCACTCAATTTTTTTGGGCAAGGATATCACAAAATATCTTTAAAGAATTAAGAGCCCTCACATAGTAAAGTGTTTGATTGTCAGATCTTGGAATTTGAAGTTAGCTCTTTTCCAAAATTATAAAGCCATAATAGTGATAAATAAAGAAATTGCTGTCAGAGAATGTTGCTTACTTTCTAAATGGACTATGCTTATGTTTTATGGTAAAATTGGTTGCTAGTTGTGAGTACTTCTTAAATTTTTTCTATGTTTGTGTCCTAGGCAGAGTGGAAAAGAATCAGAAAAGAGGGCAGAATAATAGAAAGGCCCTTAAGAATTCCTTGAGGGTCAGGATGGACAGATTGCTAAATACATAAAAACAAATCAACTTAAAGAGCATTTATTAAGCACTTAATATGTGCTAGGTAGGCATCATGCTAAAGTGCTGGGCTTACACAGGGTATGTGTAAGGGTGGTGGTGTTGAGAAGTGGGAATAAGTTGAAGAAGACTGGAAGGTATGAGGATTATTAAGAAATTTCAATATTAGATGGTTTCATATATTATCCTCGAGGCAGTAGGGATCTACTGAAGTTTATTGAGTGGTGGGGGAGGGAGCGATATGGAAAAGATCCACACTTTAGAAAGATCACTTTGATGGCTCAGTGGATAGATTGGAGTGATTAGAGAGAGTGGAGGCAGAAAGACTAATTGGAAGGTTATTGTCATAGGCGTGATGTGATGAGTGCCTTCGCTGTAAATGGTGGCAGTGTCAGAAGAGAGTATATGAGTGATTGGAGATAGACCTGATAGGACTTGGCAGCCAGCTGGAATTTGAGGTAAAAGCGAAGAGTTGAGGATGACACATAGCTTGTGATTCTCAGTGACTTAAAGGGTGGTGGTATCTTTGACTTATGCCAAGTACTGTGCTAAGTGCTGGGGGGTACAAATGCAAGCAAGGTAGTTCCTGCCATCAAGGAGCTCACTGTTTTTATTTAAGCAATCAGGGTTAAGTAACTTGCTTAAGGTTCCAAGGCCAGTTATTTCTGGGTGTGGTGCTAAGTATCTGAGCCCAGATTCGATCCCCCAGGTCATCCTGACACTGGGGCTGGTGCTCTTACTCGCTGAGCCACCTGGCCGCCCCTAAGCAATTGGGGTTAAGTAACTTGTTCAAGGTTACATGGCCAGGTGTTTCTGGGTGGGTGCTAAGTGTCTGAGCTCGGATTCAATCCCCAAGTCATGCCGACACTGGGGCTGGTGCTGTTACTCGCTGTGCTACCTGGCTGCCCCAAGGAGCTCACTTTCTAAAGGGGAAAATACCCCCCCCCCCACACACACACATGTGCACTTGTTTGCATTTGTGTATTTATGCTAGGAAGCAGAAGCATGTGGAATGGTGAGAGTTGCAGAATTGTGATGACTATTGAAAATAGGCCAACCAATTGAGTAATTAGGAAAGCACTGATAATTTTTGATAGATGTTTTAGTCATGTGGTTAGAACTTGATTACAAGGGGTTGATAAGTGAATAGTAGGTGAAAAGGTGGAGCAATGTTCATAGATTTTGTTTTTTTAGGAATTTGTTTCTGAAATGATTTGTCCTAAACCAAAGCAACTCTTCCAGATGCTGCTTTTTCTGTTAAGGGCTGTTCCATTCTTCCAGTCATCTGAGGCTTGTCCTTAACTCTTCACACTCATTTATTCCTTACCCTCCTTGAATTGGCAAATTTTAAAATTCTCAGTTGACTTTTGTATTAATATTTTTCTCTTCACTTAGACTATAACAAATACTTTTAAGACCCATAGTACCTCTTGCCTGGGCAATGGCAGTAGTTCCATAATTGATAACCTTGCATCTATTTTTCTGCTCCGTGCCCCATCTTCCACACACCTACTGAATGTAAAACTAAAACATAGTTCCAATTACGTTACCCTTTTGCTTCAGTGGCTTCCTGATGTCCTTAGAATAAAACACAGACTCCTCTGTTTGACAGATCAAGCCTTTCATAATCTAGGTTTCAGTGTGTTTTACCAGCTTGGTTTCATAGTACCCCCCTCTCATAATCTGTGTTTTACCTAAACTGACCCATTGCTTTTTTCCTTCTGTGAACATGTTATCTCTTTCTTCCTCACCTTTGCTTCTCAAAATCTGTATCATCCTTCAAGTCTTAGCTCAAGTGCTGCCCCCTTCAAGGGACCCTTTCTTATTTTTCCATTTCTTTAAAATAATTAATCTGTTTTTAAAAAAAAATTACTAAAAAGCTACTATCCTCCCCCATCTCATTGAATAAAAAAAAGAAATCCTTTTTTTAAACAAATGTATGCATAGCCAAGCAAATACAATCTTCACATTGTCTGCTTTCAATACATGATTTTCTGCACTCTGAATCCGTCATCTCTCTGTCAGGTGGTAGGTAGCATTGTTGGTCCTTTGAAATCATGGTTAGATACTGTATTGATCAAAGCTATTCAGGTTTTCGGGAATTTTTTTTTCTTTGTAATGTTATTTTCCTTGTGTAAATTGTTCTGGTTCTGCTCACTTCATATAAATCTTTTCATCATTCCTAATGCATCATAGGATTTTATTTCATTCTTATGCCATACTTTTTTTTTAGCCATTCCCCAGTTGATTTTATGCCACCATTACGTATCCCCTGCATGTAAATTTCTTTAGGAAAAGAATTATCTTTTGTTTTTATAACCTCAGTTTCTGGCACTTATATGCTTAGTAAATGATTGTTAATTGACATATTGACTGACATTAGTTTGAGGGCATTGGCTGTTTTAAGTGAAAAGTGTTTTAAGGATGGGGGACACCTGGGCATTTTTGAAAGAGCCAGTAGAACCAGGAGAGCCAGGAGAGGTTGTAGATGAAAGAGATGGTAATCAAAGGGGTAAACTTTTGGGGGACTTGGAAGGGATAGTATTAAGGGTATGTATAAATAGGTTTTTCTAGGCAAGGAGAATAACTGTGTCAGAAAGTGGTGATGATATAGAAGGATTTTAAAAGGAAGCAATTTGTCTTCATTTTTTTTCTACCAAAGAATCTTGTATATTAATAATTAGGATGAAAGATAGCATGTAATAAGAGAAACTTGCTTTACTGAGTCAGATTTTAAATTAATAACCATATTTATATAGAACATTAGGGTTTGGTAAGATATTATATGCCAAGAATATAAGATAGATAGTACAAGTGTCATCATCTCCATTTTATGCTGAGGAAATAAGCTCAGAGAGAATAAATGACTTAGTCATGGTCATACACCTATCATGTTTTAGTTCTGAGATTTGAAACTATGTTTTGTTTCTATTGCTAACACTCTTAGCACAGTATGCCTTTCTGCTTCATGTGTAACAAAAAATAAACTTGGTGGGATCTTTTATTTTCTTTCTTGTTCATGGAATTCAGTGTCTGAATATTTGTTATGCTTTATAACATCATTTGCAAAAGCCTGCCTATTTCCCTTGTCAGTGTTTCATTAAGGATTTCCCCATTGCATGTACAGTATATAGTCGTAAGAATTTTGTGTAGTTGGAAAAAATAGGCATAACGGTTAGTGGTTCCTTCTCAACTGCCATTTGATTGATAAAAACTGTGATTTTTTTTCCCCTCTATTTCTTTGGTATCCTCCCCGCTTTGAGAAGTTTTGAAAATGAATTCCTTAGAATCTTCAAAATTGTTCAATCTCCATAGACTTTTCCTCTCTACCTTTGGCTATATCCAGTCATTTCATCATCTTAATGCCATTTTTATTTCCTCATTTTGTAAATTGCTTACTTGTATGTTAAAGTCTAAATATGGTAGTTCTTTTGTCATCAGTGATGAGAATGCATTGCCACAGGAGAAGGATATAGGAATGAAGACTGTTTTATATATCTTTGTTTTATGTTTTTTTAGGATCAAACAATTCTTCTATGTTATTTTTTTGAGAGGGTCTAAGAGAAGGGAGCATACTTTAGTTCACTTTGAGGTTTCTTCCTTGCATCTTTCTGGCTTCATATTTAGGAACAACTCACTCAACCTCTCTGGATCTTAGTTTCCTTATATGTCAATATGTCAACCTGTTATCTTGAGGATCCCATGAAATGATGAATGTAAAATATCTTAAAAATCTTAAAATAGTATATTATAAATGTCAGCTGGTCCTATCAGTATGTACTTTGTATCCAAAAAAGTGTAATTATTTAAAATTGTTTGGTTCTCATAGGTTTTAGGTGATAAACATGGAAATGCTTTGTGGCTTAATGAAAGAGAATGCTCAATCCAGAGAAGAAATCAAAAGGTAGTGGAGGAGGCACCAAGGTAAGTTTCCATTGTTGATGGCCTTTGGTGTGATAATTCTGGGGGAATTTTTTGCTTTTGTGTGTTGCATATCATTTCCATAGGATGTTTTCTTTTCTATACTTTAAGAAAAATAAAGACTGACTTAGTGGATATAATAATAATTTTTAAAATATCCATTAATTTGCCCAAGTTGATAGCTCATTTAACTTCGTTGACTGAGGCTGGGTGTCAGTGTATGTATGTATGCAGCAAGTTGATGTATGCTAGAATAAGTAGTATTCCCAATATGCAAATTCTTGATGTTCATTGGGATAGAGCCAGAAAATAATGATGAGTTTATTAAGTTGTAAGAAGGCCTTCCCTGGGAGTTTCTAGTGCTTTTACAACTTAATGATATATTGGATCATAAATTTTATGTTGAATTTTCCGATGTTGCTTTGTGACTTAGATCATCTACTAGCCTGGTGTAACAGAAAATAGTACAATATACTGAGGTATACAGGTATTATGGGAAGATTAGTATCTCTGCTGTGAAGGCTGCTGGGCCCTCTTCATGACTGCTTTTCGTGTTTGGTGTCCAACTGGTCACCCAACGCTCATCTTTGACTCTACAAAGCAAGAGCATAAGCAGCAGCCACTCTCTGGGAGACTATTTGTGTAGATGGGCTAAAGCAGTTTGAGGGTAACCGATGGAACTAAAACCTTTCCATAAGTTAGGGAAATGTGTACCCAAACACGTGAGTACTTCCCCAGAAGAATGGGTGCATGAGAGCAGTTTGTTTCAGTGGCCATGAAAATGGCTGAAACAGGTTTTGTGGAGTGCTTAGAATTTGATTAGACATTGGAGATGCCAGGATCATCTGCTCCATCCCAAACCATCTCTGGTTGTCTTAATTTTTTTTCTTGCCACTGGGACTTCTGTGACAGGAAGAGAGAGGCAGGCTGATGATTTTGTTGAACTCTGCTTTTCTTAAATCTTATTTATGTATGAATACAAAGACATTGCCCATACCATTTTGTGATTTTTACCTACCTTAAAGTCTTGTGGCAACAGGAAAGTGATGAAGCAGCAGATGTGTATATACTGGGAGCTGCAGTCACAGTGCTGAACACAGGGACTCATGCCATAGAGTCATCATCTCTCTGGATTGATGTAGCAGTGGGATTTAGCTACCCCCTGGGTTTATGAGTAGCCTTTTTTAAGGACCACACCAGTCTCCTCCTGGCATGAGGAAGGGGCTACAAAAAGTGCCCTAAAAATTGTCTACTTCACCTAATCTAACCCTGGCCTACTTACTGTAGCAGGCAGGGATCCAACTCTGTCTAGGAAACACAAAAAAATGTATAAAAACTTTTGTGAAGATGATTCACATTGGTTCACCATTGGTACCTAGAATATGCACATGTTTGTGAACAACATAAAATCTAGTAGACCTGATAGATGAGCAGCTCTTGCTGTGAGTAAACTCAGCAGGTATCACATCCAAATAGCAACCCTGAGTTAAACAAGGCTAGTGAATGAAGGCTAACTTACCAAAGTCAGAGCTAGGTATGTTTTTCTGGAGTGGTTGCAGTGATGGTAAATGCCATTAAGCTGGTGTAGGTTTCACAATCAGTACTAATCTAGTCAACAAGCTTTTGTGCCTCCCAAAAGGACTGAGTGACAGGCTCATGACAATGAGATTGCCCTTTTCTGGAAAACACCATGCCACCATCATCAGTGCTTATGTTCCATTATGATGAACACTGATGAGGTCAAAGAAAAATTTTATGAAGACCTGGAGACCCTCATCATCAATGTGCTGAAAAAGGACAAGTTTATAATTCTGGTGACTTAAATTCTAGAGTAAGCACAGACTATCAGGCATAGTGGAGTTCCTTGGGAGGTGGGTAGTCAGAAACAGCAACAGTGTAAAGCCAAGCACAAGCAGCTTTCCAGAGCATTCTGTGTTCTGTTCCAGAGTGTTCTTTCCAGAGTACTGCTGTGTACAGCTTTCAAGGTTCTGATTACATAGTATAGCGAACTCTCTATTTATTCAATAACAAATCAGAGCAAAACATTCACAGAAAATCAAGGTAAAGCATTCACAATGTTAAAATTCATCACAGAACATCAAAATACAGTATTCACCATGACACAAATCAACAACTTATCACTAAAATGCCAAAATCCTTAATTCGATCATAAAATACAAAAGTAAAAGTTATTCACCCCTAGATAACAGTAAATCATAATCTTCTCAGTCAGTACACAGTATCCAAGTAAAGTCTTCTTTTAGCTTGACTTGAGGCTGCTTCTCTGCTTCCATGGTTCTTCTTCCATGCTCCCAGCTCCTATCTGAATCCATCCAACTTTCACCTGGGTTCAAAGGCAAGTGGCTCCCAGTTCCATGTCCAGCTCCTTGTCCAATTTGTCTAGTTTCTTGTCCAGCCCGTTCCATATCTAAGCTCACAGTGTTCAGTCCATCTCAGATCCTTCACAGTCTCTGTTCCTGGGAAACAAGGTTTAACAAAGCCACAAGGACATTCATACACATTTCCGGCACCATCATCAATTCACTGTCTGCCTGTGTTTGTGAGTGTTCTGGCCCAGATGAGTAAATGCCAGGCTGTACATCAAATCTCTGAAAGCTGTCTACTCCTTTTCTTCTCTACTGCTGCCAAGCATGTATTGGCTCATTTTTACCTCTAAGTTAGTAACAAACTGTTCATCCTTGTAGAAGTGCTCCAATCTGTCAACATTAAGTTTTCTGGTAGCCTTGGGGCTGCCACTTTTGTTGAATGCAGATGTTTATCTTTGGAAAGGATAAGTATCAGACGCATCAACAAGGTCTGAGAACTCAACACAAATCATCAACATACAAATCAACACAGACCCACAAAAAAGGTTCAAGAGGTCAGCACAGATCATCAGTAAAGTCCTGGATCTTCAAAACCCTCTTCCAGGACTTCTGTAAACATACAGGCTTCCAGTAAGGTCCCAGGGCTTCTGTACAAAGTATCACAAACAAATATCAACACAGACAGAGCAGACAGTTTTCTCCTTCTTGACTCTGTCACCACAAGAGTCCTCTTCTTAATTTTTCTGTCTCAAGCCTGGAAATTCTCCTTATATATGGTCATTATCTCCTCCCCTTCCTGTTGCAGGATTTCATGAGTTCTAGGGTTCATAAGTTGTGGGGTTCACAGGTTCTGTTTCTTAACCGACTTGATACAAGGCTCAAAAGAAACTTGAACTGAAACAAGGTGTTAACTACTTCTTTGCTTGCCATTACGAACAGCAGCGGTTACTTACTACTGAATACCCTTGCATGTCATGACGTTCTCATCAACTACTCTGTCTTTGGTTTACCTAA
This sequence comes from Petaurus breviceps papuanus, assembly GCF_028583685.1. Classification (NCBI taxonomy): domain Eukaryota; kingdom Metazoa; phylum Chordata; class Mammalia; order Diprotodontia; family Petauridae; genus Petaurus; species Petaurus breviceps. The sequence continues at coordinate 4,080,231 of NW_027187289.1, forward strand.
ACACTATAAAACTTAGTGGATGTACCCTTGCAGCAAATGTTGGCATTTAGTAGACTTTTCATTTTAAGGAGAAGAGACAGGATGTGAGAGTGACAAAGGCAATGTATGGTTCAGATTGTTAGACTGATCATGGACTTATCCTCTCCTACATAAACATTTGCATTTAGGGGTGGCCAGGTAGCATAGCAAGTAAGAGTACCGGCTCCAGTGTCAGGATGACCTGAGGATAGAATGCCGGCCTCAGACACTTAGCACCCACCCAGAAACACCTGGCCGTGTAACCTTGATCAAGTTACTTAACCCCCATTGCTAAAAAAAAAAAAAAGAAAGAAAGAAAGAAAAAAAAAAGCTAACATCTATACAATATAAAACTTTAGGGGCGGCCAGGTAGCACAGCAAGTAAGAGCTCCGGCTCCAGCATCAGGACAACCTGGGGATTGAATCCAGGCTCCGACACTTAGCACCCACCCAGAAACACCTGGCCGTGTAACCTTGAACAAATTACTTAACCCCGATTGCTTAGGGGAGGCCAGGTGGCTCAGCGAGTAAGACCACGGGCTCCAGTGTTGGGATGACCTGGGAATTAAATCTGGGCTCAGATACTTAGCACCACACCCAGAAATAACTGGCCTTGTAACCTTGAGCAAGTTACTTAACCATAATTGCTTTAAAAAAAAAAAAACAAAAGCAAACATTTTCATTCAACAAAAGTGGAAGCCCCAAGGCAAGGTAACTACCAGAAAACTTAATGTCAACAGATTAGAGCACTTCTTCAAGGATGAACAGTTTGTTGCTAACTTAGAGATAAAACTGAGCCAACACATGCTTGGCAGCAGTGGAGAAGAAAAGGAGTAGATAGCTTTCAGATATTTGATGTACAGCCTGGCATTTACTCATCTGGGCCAGAACACTTGGAAATATCAAGATTGGTTTGATGAAAATTATGGGAAAATTCAGAAACTGGTAAAAAATGAGAAATCCACAGGGTTTGCAAATAGGATAGTTTGTCCATCTCTAAGAAGGCAACATTTAATTTCATCAGAAGTAAAGTGCAGGTTAAGCTTAGACAAATGCTCATGCAAAAACTGACTGAAGTCTTCTAGGTTATATGGCAAGAGGAGGGTATTTCCCCAGGAGTTCAAGGACATATTTTCCATCTCTATAAAGGAAAAGGAAATAATTTGTTCTGTGACAGTGTGATAGTAATGGCAATTAAAGATTCCCCTGTATTGGCTTGATTTTCAAATTGATTGTGTTAAAACCCAGAGCTTGTTAATCCCACCTGTGGGATGGACTTGTTGATGTGAAAAGAAAGTCCTGAACTGGGAGGAGCTGGTGAGGTAGATTTGAAGAGACAAGAGAGAGGCGGAAGATCTTTTTGGAAGCAGCACCTCGTGGAGAGAAAGAAACTAAGAGAATTGCTGGGGGCCGCTTTGAATTGCCCTGGACTTTTGAGACCTGCCCCCTGAGCTGCCAAGGACTGAGGAGACATGGCTGTTTTGCTGGTACTTTGTCTGTCTGTTTTGATGTTGTTTTGCCAGATTTGTCCACTGGTGAAAGACAGTCCTTTTGTTGAAGAAGTCCTGGAACCTGGCTGTTTGCTAAGAAGCCCTGAGGCTGTCCTTCAGACAGAGAGTGAATACTGTCCACTGGTGAGGGACTGTGCTGTTGTTGCAGGGGTCTGGAGACTGTCCTGCAGACAGAATGAATACTGTCCACTGGTGAAGGACAGTACTGTTGTTGCAGGGGTCTGGAGACTGTCCTGCAGACAGAGTGAATACTGTCCACTGGTGAAGGACAATGCTGTTGTTGCAGGGGTCTGGGAACCTTTCTGTTGGTTCGGAAGCCCTGAAGAAGGATTTTCTTGTTGTATGTTTACAGAAATCCTGGGAGAGGGCTTTGCTAATGTGTTCAGGGGTTCTAGGACTGTTCTACAGACAGAGGATAAATTCATGAAGGGACTGGCAATGTATCTTGTGGCCTTGCTAAGCCTTGTCTCCCCAGGAACTAAGATTGCTGAGAACTTGCCTCGTGTCAAGATGAAGAAAAGAGCTCCATTTGGGTATTAAGTGCTGTGTTTAAACTTGATGTAACTCTGGGGTAGATTCAATTGTGATCCAGGGGTGGGGAACTTTTGACCTTATGTTTGGAAACTAATCTCCATTTGAGAAGAGGGGCTTTGTGGTGGACTTAATTAAGGTATAGCCTAGGGGTGGAGAAGTATTTAGAACAGAGACTTTGTAATTGATTGAATGATTGGAAGATCCTGGGGTGGGGTAGTACTTGGAGATTATTTAATCACACTTAGTAAATGCTGTATTTGGAATGATGTCATGTTTTGATCTTCTCTGTTCTGGGTTTGTTACTGAATAAAATAGAGAGCACCTATGCTGGTATTTTGAACCTGGGAAGTTGCCTTTGCTTGGTATTATATTACAGACAGTCATGATGTGGGGGATCTCTTGGTCACTGTTTACAAGATTCTTGACAGAGTCCTCCCTAAGAGACTGATCTGGTGGTCATCAGCATGAAAGCCAGTGTGATTTCAGAAAGGGCTGAGGAGCAGTTGTTATGGTGTTTGCTGCCCGACAAGACCAGGAGAAATACAAGGAGCAGAATACAAGTCTATACATAAGATTCACTGATTTAATCAAGGCCTTTGATACTGTCAGTCATGAGGGTTTATGGAAGATCATAGCAAAATTTGTTGCCTGGAGAAGTTGATCAGTATTGTATGCCATTTCTGCAATAGCATGATTGTATGGACCATATGTTGGTGCTTTCCCACTTAACAGTGGAGTGAAGCAGGACTATGTGCTTGCTGCCATGCTTTTTAGCATGATGGTTCCAGTGATGTTGTCAGATACCCTCAACAAAAACAAAAACGGCATCAAGGTTGCCGATGATAAATTATTTAAATTGAAAAGGTTACAAACCAAGAGTAATGTGGAAAGAAAGTTGACTTTTTTGTTTGTAGATGATTATGAACTCAGTGCAGCCTCTGAGGCTTAGATACAAAAGTATGCATTGATTCTCTGCTGCTTTTGCTAATTTTGTTCTGACAGCTAACATGAAGAAAACAGTTTCTCCACCGAGCCAGTACCACACCATCCACATGTGGAACCACGAGTAACAGCAAAGGGAGAAGTTTTGAATTCTGTGAATAAGTTTCTTTCCCTTGGCTGTATACTTTCCAGGGTTGTACTCATAGATGATGAAGTGTACATGCATGTTACTAGAATAGCTCTGTTTGGGAAGCTCTGAAGACAGTGTGGGAGAGAAGTAGTAGGATACCCATGAAACTGAAGGTCTACAGAGCCATTGTGCTGATCTTGTTGTTGTATGCTGTAATGCCATGCACAGAAGCTTTCCAGAACTGCTACTGTGAACAGCTTTTTTTAAGGTTCATCAGAACCTTCAGTGATCACTCTATTCGATAACAAAAGCAAAACATCCATGGAAAATCAAGGTACAGCATAATTCAAAATACAGCATTCACAATATTTCAACTTATCACAGAAAATCACAATATAATATTCACAACATAGTCTCAAAATAGTCACTTTTAAGTTAATTCAATCAGTCACTTATCAGTAGTATCAAGGTACACAGTCAAAGTCTTCCACTCCTGGGGCAAAGTCTTGATTAACTCAATTAGTCACTTAGCAGTAGTCTCAAAGTCTTCCACTCTTAGGGCAAAGTCTTGATTAACTCAATTAGTCACTTATCAGCAGTCTCAAAGTCTTCCACTCTTGGGGCAAAGTCTTCTATTTATTTATTTAAGCAATTGGGGTTAAGTAACTTGCTCAAGGTTACATGGCCAGGTGTTTCTGGGTGGGTGCTAAGTGTCTGAGCATGGATTTGATCCCCAGGTCATCCTGACACTGGGGCTGGTGCTCTTACTCGCTGTGCTACCTGGCCGCCCCTTGGGGCAAAGTCTTGATTAACTCAATTAGTCACTAATCAGTAGTCTCAAAGTCTTCCACCCTTGGGGCAAAGTCTTGATTAACTCAATCAGTAATCAGTAACAATAGTCAAAGTACAATCAGTCATTTATTCAGTCACTTAATCAGTCATTTATTCAGTAAATAATTCAGTAAATTCAGCTAAGTGTCATTCACAAAACCCTCCACCCCTTAGGTCACTAGTAAACTATAATCCCATTAATTACTCAGTACCCAAGGAGAGGTCTTTTCTTCATCTTGACTTGGGGCCTGTTCTCAGATTCCCTGCATCCCCTTCCATGGTCCTCGATTCTACCTGGATTCAATGGCAGACAGCTCCCAGTTCCTTGACCAGCTTTCTGGGGAGGTCCTGCTCCACACTGGTGTTCACAGGGTTTGGTCCATGTCAGCTCCTTAACCATTTCTGCTCCAAGGAATTCAAGGCTCAACCAAGCCACAGACAAGCAAAGTCTTAGCATCCTGGTCATGCTTCAGTCACCTGGGCTCCTGACTCCTGGGCTTCTGGGCTCCTGGCTCCTGGGCTCCTGGCTCCTGGCTCCTGGGCTCTGGGACTCCTGGGTTCCTGGCCCCTGGGCTCCTGGGCTCTGGGGCTCCTGGAATCCTGGCTCCTGGGCTCTTGGCCTCCTGGCTCTGGGCTCCTGGGATCCTGTTCAGAAGAAGCTCCACCAAGACAAGTTTTCAGGACTCAATTCTCCATTCTTCTGTAGCTGTTCTGTCACCAGATCTCAGTCCGAAGGAAATTCTGACTGTGCCTCTCTGGGACTTTTTTATATACACAGTACTACCTACTTCACTTCCTTCAACCAGCCTCTTCCTGTTACATCAGTTAACAGGAGACTGGAGTTGATACCTTCTGTTCCCCCAATCAGAGGCTTGATGTTACTAAGTGTTAAGTACCTGCTACTTTTGCCAACACATCAAAATTACATTACCATTACATATGCCTATGACACCTGGATGGTATACCAGTGCCATGCCAGGGAACTGAATAGCCTGTCTTTGAATTGTCTTAGGAAGATTCTCAAAATCACTTGGCAAGATAAGGTACCAGACATGGAAGTCCTTTCTTGAGCTTAACTGCCAAGCTTCAAACTCTTCTTTAGAGGGCACAGCTCCATTGGGCTGGTCACATTGTTCAAATGCCAAACAAGTTTGCCCAAAAGACTGTTTCACAGAGAACCCACACAAAGCAGGCGCTCACGTGGAGGTCAGAAGAAGCATTACAAGGATGCTCTCCGTGCCTCTGAAGAACTTTGGAATTGATTGTGAGAAGTGGGAGACACTTACAAAGGACTGCCCAATGTGGTGTGCCCTCATTGAAGAAGTCACAGTGCTCTATGAGAAAAGCAGAATTGCAATAACTCAAAAGCAATCTGATATGTGCAAATTTTGAGACACCTCTACTCCAGGTGTTCTTATGGACTGTGTATGTCTGAGGTAGAGCTTGCCAACCTTGTGTTGGTCTGATCAGACACAGCCAGACACATTGTTTCTTGACCCCAACATAGGGATGTCATTGTGGTCCTCTTTGAGCATGAAGGACAATAGACATAATATGCTAAGGGAGATATTTCATTGTGTTATTACTGGGGAAGAAAGTAACCTTACAATTTGTTCAGGTTTCCTATTATAAAATATCGTGGATAACTTCAAAAACAAGTTGAACTTATGTTACAGAAATAAAGTAACACTGATTTTATTAATCACTGTATAGTGTAGATAATCCTTGATTCAGTCACATTTATTATTAATTTGATGGACACCTACCCATATCCTAGTCCTTTTTTCCTCCTTAAATGTAATTAAAGGAATCATAATTTTTTTGATCCTTTGAGAACATGAGAATAAAATATAGTGTTTATTTGTTTTTTGTCGTGGTGTTTTACTGAGTCAATTACATAGGTAATATTAAAGTGGATTGTATTTACCCAGTTGAGCAGAGTGAGTGTTGCCATCCTGAGTATTTAGCATTGTATAAGTAAAAAAAATGACCAACTCTACATAGTTAAAGTGATATAATAGTTATTTATTTTCCTAATAAACTAAAATACTAAAATTTTCCTTCATAATATTGTACAATTTTAGAGCTAAATGGAAATTTAATAATTAAGTAGGCCAAAACTTTACTATGCTAATGTGGCCATTATTTGGAGTTGTAAATGTATTCAAAAGATGAAAAGATTTGTTTAAAAGTTATATATTGTAAATGAGCAGGGCTGGAACTAGAACCTGGGTCTCCTGATTCCTAGTACAATGCTTTTTTCATATTTAACTACACATATTTTTCCCTTTATAAAAAGTTCTATAAAATGGATATTTTTTCTTCTGTTTTTATTCTGCTTGACCTCTCTGCAGAATTTGATACTTTTGACCACTCTCTACTTCTAGTTTTTTCAGGAGCCTTTGTTGGATCATCATTTCTCTCTTCACACTTTCTTGGTGGTCTAATGAATTCCTCTTGGTTCAGCTCTCTTTTGTCTTCAGGTCACTTTCTGATTTGTACTATGTTTTACTATGTTATACCTTTTGAATATCATGGTGACCCTCATTCCTGAAGGCTATAATCTCAGTAGGCATATGTTCTTGATCCTGCCAAGCAAGAAAAGCTTTCCAAATAGATAAGGCAACAGACTTTGTCTTCTGATGGCCTTAGTATCCTAAGTATGGAGAAACTTATCAGAAGGTTGATTAACAGGTAATTTTTTTTTGGTGACTATAGGTTATGAATTATTTCCTGCTAAGTTATGGAAGGTGTTACAATGTGCCTTAGTTGATGGTTTACTTATTGATATTAAATAGTTAATCTTGGAAGATTGAAGTAAGAAGCAAAAATGATTTTCCTTCATTTCTATCTATATGTTTATGTGTAGTTTCATCTACATATAAATTTTATCTATGGTTATTGGAAAAGATGTTTTCAGTGAAATAATAGTATTAGGTTCAGATACACAGAAAAACACAGAAAGAAAAAGTGCTATGCTCTTGGAATGAAGAATGTTGCCTTGGAGTCTCTAAGATGAGTTACTTAAGTAGGGTTTGAGATCTTCTAATGGAATTGGGTTATCATGTATTAGTTTATTGAGATTTAAGAGTCAGAGGTTATCAGTTTGAATTACATCTGCTAATGTTATAATCTTGGGCAAGTCTATGAATCACCATAGACCTCTGTTTCCTCATCTATAAAATAAAAGCTTGGCTTAGATGATTTTTCAGGACCTTTCCAGATCATATTTGAGTATTTGAAAACATTGTTATGAAGGGTAATCTTACATTTACATCAGTGGCTTGATAAAATGATTGTTCAGTGTTTTGATAGGTTTTTAAAGTTTGTGTTAGTTTTCTGGTTATTAGTCATATCCCTTTAGAGAGAAGAAACTTATAAAAAAGATAATGAAAATGGTAGTACTTCTTGCTTTCATGGCATAAGAATATTGAAAGATAGGCATCATATGTCTTAGTTAGGGTTTACCTTTGCAGATAAAATATCAAATCTTGAAGCATTGAAATAAGCAAAAAAAAATGATTGTTCAGGGTTTCAGATCTGCACGTTGTTCTTTTGCATACCCAGATCTAAAATTTTCAGTTTTGTGACGTACTTGAAAAAAGAAATTGAAGAGTTACACATTCATTTATTACAACATATAATAATAAAATCTGGGGTGGCCAGGTAGCACAGCGAGTAAGAGCACCAGCTCCAGTGTTGAGAAGACCTGGAGATCGAATTCTAGGCTCAGACACTTAGCACCCACCCAGAAACACCTGGCTATGTAACCTTGAGCAAGTTACTTAACCCCAATTGCTTAGGGGCGGCC
>NW_027187289.1:4088017-4196909 GCF_028583685.1 Petaurus breviceps papuanus
ATGTAACCTTGAGCAAGTTACTTAACCCCAATTGCTTAGGGGCGGCCAGGTGGCTCAGGGAGTAAGAGCACTGGCTCCAGTGTCAGGATGACCTGGATCAAATCTGGGCTCAGATACTCAGCACCACAACCAGAAATAACTGGCCATGTAACCTTGAGCAAGTTACTTAACCCCGATTGCTTTAAAAAAAAAAAATAAAAAAAATAAAATCTGCATTTCTCAGAACTCAATGATAATTGGAATTTTCTGTAGTCTTAATTTTGAGGTGATTGGGGTAGGGAACACATAGGCAAATATTAAACAATATTAATTATTTTTTCAAAAAAGTAATTTCCAGAGTATAAACTTGTGGTCAATAGAGTTTCTACGTCTACTGTATTATCTTAAAGGTATTTAAGGCACAGATTAGTTGATTTAAAACATTTTTAAAAGATTTATTATTATGAAAATAGAAAAATTATTTTCAGATGATCTTTTATTCATAAATTATATCTTTCTATGTGCCTTTTCGTTAATTTTATTTTTGCATACTTCTGTTGTTATCAGTTGTATTTTTTATAATCTCATTAAATTTCCAATTTACTTCATGGCCATCATTAGTCTTAAATTTCAGACTTCCTTTTCATGGAAAAGAAATGCATATAAAAATTAAATCCAATATATTTATTTCACAGACCATTATATAACATACTCTTTTAGATAATTATGAATTGTAGAAACATTTTAATACAATATAAAATTTGTAGCACTGTTTTTTAAAAACATTTTATTCCTTTTTAAAATGTTCTTAAACATGTCTACTTCCTTTTAAAAAAAATTACTCTTCCTGTCTCTTTTTCATTTTGGGATGCTTTCTTCTTTCAGATTATCATCCTTTCTTTAAATGGGTATCACCTTTACAAAGTTTCTGATGATCTTTTGGCTAGTCAGTTGCTTTACTGACTTAGGTGTTCTTTAAAAGTCTTTAAGAATTTATAGGAGTTATATGATATACCTGTATCTGTGTACTTTACCTCTAAATGAATATTTCTATCCTTATAATGTAAAATAATTTGGAAAGTATATGTTAAACAGTTTTAATTGTAAGACTTTGTAATTATGCCAGACTAGTGGGAAATTAAATCTTTATTATTTCAGGAGAAAACTATTCTTATATTTGTTTACATTTTGAAAAATTATTTGGTTTGTTATTACAAATTTATATATTTATCTTTCACTTTGAATATATTTATTTGTATAAAAGCATTACTTGACTGAGTATATATTTTCTTAGTGGATAAAAATACTACTTTTGTATTTGTAGCATTTTTTTAGATCCTGAGACTAGAAGAGCTATGGGAGAACAAGCAGTGGCTCTTGCCAGAGCAGTCAAATATTCTTCTGCGGGAACAGTGGAATTTCTTGTAGACTCACAGAAGAATTTTTACTTCTTAGAAATGAATACTAGACTTCAGGTAAGAAAAGCAATAGACACTTCTGTTTTCCCAAAACCCATCTCTACTCCCATTCTGAAAGGAAAAACAGTCCTGTAATTAGAGATGCAACATACATTGGATTTTTTTTTTTGCCTTTTGGAGGGCAATTGGGGTTAATTAACTTGCCCAAGGTTACATGGCTAGTTTTTTTGTGTGGGTGTTAAGTGTCCTGAGGCAGGAACTGAACTCGGGTCCTTCTGACTCTGGGGGCGCTTTAACTCACTGTGCCACCTAGCCGCCCCATATATTGTATTCTTAACCAACCCTTTGCCAGATGTGAATTACCTGCCTTTGTGGGTTCACAGTAAGTAACTAATCACAGTGCTTTGATAATTTTGCTCCTTAACCATTGATAACGCTTACTTCTGGTATAATTAGGGCTTCTTCAGTAGTAGAGTAGAACTTAACAACATTTTACTCTGTGTTTTCTTTACTTCCTCTTTATCCCTGTTTCTCCCTCTCTTGCCCAAAGTGGTATTCCTTTTGCCTTATTTTTCCTTTTTTTTTTTTTTTTTTTATTTGATGTGATTTTTCATTGCTATTGAGGTGGTCATACAGGGAACATTTTTGCACTTGAAGTTTTCACATTATCATCTTTGCTAGAAGTTTAATATTGATATTCTTACCATTAACAAATGTAGAATGTGGAATCAAATTGACTAATAATACACAGAGATTTTGATGATTTGTGTGGAGTTTATTTCATATCTAACAGCTCTGCTGAAATTGTTAATAATTTCAGCTAGTTTTGACTCTAAATAAATAAACCATCAAATCATCTTTAGAAAGTTAGAATTTTATTTTCTATTTGTGTATGCTTGTTACCTCAATTTTTTTCTTTTCATATTGACATAAGCTAGCATTTGTCTTACTATATTGAATAGTAATGATGATAATGGAAATTCTTCCTTTAACCTTTATCTTGGTGAAAATGCTTCTAGTTTATCCCTATTATTAGTGATTCTGGCTCTTGGTTTTAGGTAGATACTACTTATCATCTTAAGGAAAACTTTATTCCTACCTTTTCCAGTGTTTTTAACAAGAATGGGTACCATGACTTATCAAAAACAGTTTTCTACATCTCTTCATAGGATTATATAATTCATATTGTTCTTGTTATCAGTATGATTAATGATGTTCATAGGTTTCCTAACATTTCTTCATCCCTTGTATAAATTTGTCTTATTCATAGTGATATAATGTAATATATTGCTGTAGTTGCTTTGTCAATTTAAAAAAAAACTTTTTTTTTGCATTGATAATTCATTAGATATATTGATCTATAGTTTTCTTTCTCTGTTTTGACTCTCTTTGGTTTAGGTATCAAGACCACATTTGTTTCATAAAAGGAATAGGATTCTTTTCTAACTTTTTTTTTTTTAAGCAATTGGGGTTAAGTAACTTGCTCAAGGTTACACGGCCAGGTGTTTCTGGGTGTGGTGCTAAGTATCTGAGCCCAGATTTGATCCCTAGGTCATCCCAACACTGGAGCCAGTGCGCTTACTCGCTGAGCCACCTGGCAGCCCCTAAACAATTGGGGTTAAGTAACTTGCTCAAGGTTACAAGGCCAGGTGTTTCTGGGTGGGTGCTAAGTGTCTGAGCCCGGGGTTCGATTTCCAGGTCTTCTCAACACTGGAGCCGGTGCTCTTACTCGCTATGCTACCTGGACGCCCCAATTCTTTTCTTTCAATACAGTTTTTGATGATTGGAATCACCCCTTTAATTTTTGATGCTGGAATTGCTTTTCTTCTTTCCAATCAAAATATCCAGTAGTTTATCTATTTTATTGTATTTTTCCCTGTAAAATCAGTTCTTCATTTTATTAAGTAATTCAGTGGTTTTCTGATTTTCACTTTACTAATCTCTCCTTTGATTTTCAGGATTTATTGGGGATTTTAAATTTATTTTCTAGTTTTTAAAAATTTCTATGCCCAATTCAGTGATCTGCTCTTTATCTCTTTTATTACTGTAAGCAATTAGAGATAAGGATTTCCCACAAAGTACTATTTTGGCTGCATCCCAAAAATTTTGGCATGTTGTCTCATTGTTGTAATTCTCTTTAATGAAATTAATTTTTCTATGATTTGTTCTATGACTCACTCATTCTTTAAGATTAAATTATTTTGTTTCTAATTAATTTTAAAATTTATTTTCCATGGCCTTTTATTGAATGTAATTTTTATTGTATTGTGATCTGAAAAGGATACATTCAATTTTTATGCTTTTATTCATTTGTCTGTTACGTTTTTATACCCTTAAATACTGTTAGTTTTTGTTATTTACATTTGTGATTTTTTGTTATTTAACAAAATATTTTGTTATTTACATTTTAGATAAACATATATTTCTTTCCATCCCCATTTATTTTTCTCCAGAAGTCTGTCATACGTAACTGTTCCAAAATTTTGTTCATTTCTGTAACTTATTTTGTTGTTTTTTTTTTTTGGTTTGATTTATCTGATTCTGAAAGTAGAAATTTGAATTTTGCCACTACAATGGTTTTATTGTTTCCTCCTTTTTTGCATTTATTATTTCCTTCAAAAATTTGGATGTTATAACATTTGATGCATATGCATTTGATATTGATATTGATTCATTGTATATAGTAATTCTTTAGCAAAATGTAGTTTCCCTGCTCTTTTAATTTTAATTTAATTAATTAAATTTAATTCTCTTTTAATTTCATTTCTTTTTCCTTTTGTTTTATCAGCTGAAGAATAATAGATTCTTCTCTAGCCCCTTGTTTTTGCTGTGTGTCTGTTTCAATTTTGTTTTTTTGTAAATGGTATATTTTTAGAATCTGGTTTTTAATCTTCTTTGCTATCTATTTCTATTTTATGTTTGAATTTGCCTCCTGCACATTCACATGCATCTTTTACCATTTTGTCATTTCTGTTTTTTTAAGGTACTATTGTCTTCAGTATTTTTTTGTGTCTCCTTTTCCAAGCTGTTAACTTTCTTCCCATCATTTTATTGTATCATTATAATTTCTTTTCCCAATTTTTCCTATAGTTCTCTTATGTTATTTTTTAAATCCTTGTTGAAATTTTTCCCCATAATTTATTTATTTATTTTTAGTTCACAACATTGATTTCCCCAACATTTTGAGGTCCAAATTTTCTCTCTATCTCTCCCCTACTCCTCACCCCAATATGACAAGCATACTGATTACCCTTTTCCCCAGTCTCCCCTCTCTTATATCCTCCATTCCCCCTGCCCTTTCCTTAGTCTCTTCCCCCTTACTTTTTTGTAGGGAAAGATGGAATTCTATACCCCATTGCCCTTATATCTTATTTCCCAGTTGCATGTTGAAACAATTTTTTTAATATTTGTTTTTAAAACTTTGAGGTCCATTCCTATCCTATGTCCTGTTTATTCTGTTTTCTCCTTTGACACTGTTCCTTTGCAGAAGTGTTTGCTTCTGACTACGTTCTACCCCATTCTTCCCTCTCTTCTGTCATCCCTACCCTTATCTCCTTCCCCCCTACTTTCCTGTAGGGAAAGATACAAAATTGAGTATGCATGTTATTCCCTCTTTAAGCCAGATCCAATGAGAGTAAGGTTGACTCATTCCCTTTCACCTCCCTTCTCTTCCCCTCCATTGTAATAGCTTTCTCTTGCCTCTTTTATGTGAGATAATTTACTGTATTCTATCTTTCCCTTTCTCCTTCTCCCAATTTATGCTTCTCTTACCTCGTAATTTTATTTTTAAAATACCATTCCTTCATATTCAACTCACCCTGTGCCTTCTGTGTATAGATATATACACATATATGTACTCACCTATACATACATATATACGTGTATCTGTATATATATACATATATATATATATACACACACATACATATTCCCTTCAACTGTCCTAATACTGAGAAAAGTCTCATGAGTTGCAATTGTCATTTTTCCAATTTAATAAGTTTCTTATGATTTCTCTTTCCTGTTTACCTTTTCATGCTTCTCTTGCTTCTTGTATTTGAAAGTCAAATTTTCTGTTCAGCTCTGGTCTTTAAATCAAGAATGCTTGAAAGTCCTATATTTCATTGAATGCCCATATTTTCCCCTGAAGTATTATTCTCAGTTTTGCTGGGTAGGTGATTCTTGGTTTTAATCCTAGCTCCTTTGACCTTCAGGATATCATATTCCAAGCCATTTGATCCCTTAATGTAGAAGCTGCTAGATCTTGTGTTACTCTGATTGTGTTTTCACAATACTCAAATTGTTTCTTTCTGACTGCTTGTAATGTTTTCTCCTTGACCTGGGAACTCTGGAATTTGACTGTAATATTCCTAGAAGTTTTCTTTTTTGGGATCTTTTTCAAGAGGCGATCAATGGATTCTTTTTTTTTTTGTTGTTTGTTTTGTTTGGAGGGAAATTGGGGTTAAGTAACTTGCCCAAGGTCACGCAGCTATTTTTTGTTTGTGTGTGTGTGTGTTAAGTGTCTGAGGCCGGATCTGAACTTAGGTTCTCCTGATTCCAGGGCCGGCGCTCTACTCACTGCGCCACCTAGCCGCCCCAATGGATTCCTTCAGTTTCTATTTTGCTCTGTGGTTCTAGAATATCACGGCAGTTTTCCTTGACACTTTCTTGAAAGTTAATGTCTAGGCTCTTTTTTTGATCATGACTTTCATGTAGTCCAATAATTTAAAAATTATTTCTACTGGACCTATTTTCCAGGTCAGAGATTTTACCAGTGAAATATTTCACATTGCCTTCTATTTTTTTTTTCATTCATTTGGGTGTTTTATAATATCTTGATTTCTTATAAAGTCATTAGCTTCTGTTTGCTTCGATCTAATTTTAAAGGAATTGTTTTCTTTAGTGAGCTTTTGAATTTCCTTTTCCATCTGGCCAATACTGCTTTTCAAGGCATTCTTCTCCCATTGGCTTTTTGGACCTCTTTTGTCATTTGAGTTATTTTATTTTTTACAGTGTTATTTTCTTCAATGTTTTTTATTTATTTTTTTTTAGCAAGCTGTTGACGCATTTTTCATGATTTTCTTGCATAATTCTTATTTCTTTCCCCAATTTTTCCTTTACTTCTCTTGCTTGATTTTTAAAGTCCTTCTTGAGCTCCTCCATGGCCTGTGATCAGTTCATATTTTTCTTGGAAGCTTTTGATGCAGGAGTTTTGACTTTGTTGTCTTCCTCTGGTTCTATAGTTTGACCTTCTTTGTCACCAAAGGTGGATTTGAAAGTCCGATTTATCTTCCTGTATTTGCTCATTTTCTGAGTCAGTTTGAGCTCTTTGCCATGGTAGAACTTTGCTTCCAGAGTGGAGAGTGATATGTCCCAAATTTCTGGGGTTTTACACAATTGTTGTCAGAGCTACTTCTTGGCACCTGCCTTAGAACTGTTAGGAGGACTTCCTCTTCATAGCTGCCACAAACTCTGCCATGCCAGCACTCCTTCATACCCCAGGACTACCAGCCAAAACTGCAACCCAGATTCAAGCAGGGCAAAGCAAGAGAATCCTATGTCAGTGCAAGCAAAGAGACCTGCAGTTGCCATTTGCTCAGCTGCTTTGTTCCCCGCAAGATCTGTGGGCCTGGAACTCGACGCAGCTGCTTCTGCTGCTGCTATTGCTGCTGCTGTGCAACCCCTGCCCCTTCTGTGGCCCTGGAGGCTGGGGCCATACTACACTCTTCTCTCACCTAAGTCCAACTGTTTACTTTGTCTGGCATTTGTGGGTTGAGTAGTCTGCCACAGGTGCCAGTGATTTAGTCCTTGGAGGTCTGTTTGGGTTTGTTTTGTGGCATTCCTCTCCCATCCTGGTGTGATAGCCCTTTCCTGATGGCCTCCCAGGCTGTCTTCAGCAGGAGATTTGTTTCACTTTGTCATTTTGTGGGTTCTGTAGGTCTAAAATTTATTTAGAGTCATTTTTTACAGTATTAGAGGTTATTGGGGAATGAATTCAAGCAAATTCCTGCTTTTACTCCACCATCTTGGCTCTACCCCTGAACATTTTTAGGTATTATTTTTGGGTCTTTGACTTATTCAGAGTTTTCTTTGCAGCCACATTTTGACTTCATTGTCTTCTGAATGTGAATCTTTTCTTCCATATCACCTGTGTAGCTTTCTGCATTCAGGTTCTTTTGTTGTTGTTATTTGCTCATTTTCCCAAGGCAATTTTTTGATTTCTAGTCTTCTGTTAAAGTTGAGCTTTGCTTCTGGGGTTGAAGCGGCACTTTCCCAAGCTTCAGAACTTTTTTGTTGCTGTTTTTAGAGCTTTTTCTGGGGTCTGTAGGTTTTTGATTCTTCCATGGTGGTGTAGTATGAGGTGAGATTTAGTAACTGTTCTCTTGCTTGGATCTGTTTGTGATCATAAGCACACTTCTCTCTGCTTTGGAACTCTGACTCCAGTTCTTGTATCACTGTGGCCGCGAGCTGTAGTTAAAAGCCGAGCGTTGAGGAGGAACGAGTCTGAGGTAGGAACTGAGCTCATTGAAGAAGGTAAGTGAGCTCCTGCTGAATGACATGGGGGATTCTGGAGGTAACAAGGGGAAAACAACAAACTTTCCCACTGCCCTCTTACTTTTTAAAAATTCAGTTTTATTTTATGTTCAGATCCAAATTCTTTCCCTTCCCTTTCTTTTCTCATACCCCTTGAGAAAACAAGAAAAACAAAACTCATTACAGACATATGTGTATATGTATATTAAAGCAAAATAAGTTTATTTTGTCCCTCTGCCCCCGATCATCAAACAGAAGCATAAGCCTCAATCTGTTCTTTAGTCCATCACCTTGCCTGTTTGGTAGTGAGTAATATGTTTCATCTTGGTTCCTCTGCAGGCATCCTTGTTCCTTGTATATTTCAGAGTTTCATGTCATTACATAGTTCTTGTTATATAAATTGCGCTCCTGATTCTGCTTACTTTACTGAATTAATTAATATGTCTTTCTAAATTTTTCTTAAACTGTCTTCATCTTTTCGTATAGCACATCACTTCCATGTAACACAACTTGTTCAGCTATTATCCATTTGACGGGGGTTCCCTCAATTTCCAAATGTTCATCACCACAAAAAGAGTTGCTATAATTATTTTTCTACATATTGATCCTTTTCTTCTTTCTTTGATTTCTATAAGCCTGTCTAGTTTTTCTTTTTCAGCATGGTTCCAAATTGCTTTCCAGAATGATTGGATTAATTTATAGTTACACAAATAGTTCTTTAATTTGCCTGTTTTCCCATTAAAATTGACAGTTTCACTTTTTGGTGAACTTTGTCAGTTTGATGGGTTTGAGATGGTACTTTCTGAGTTGCTTTAATTTGCATTTCTCAGTTACTAGTGCTTGTGACATTTCTTTATGTGACTCTTGATAACTTGCATGTCCACCTTAGCAAACAGTGTTTTTCCATATCCCTTGACCATGTTTACCAATTATGAGATTATTCTTATTCTTGTAAATTTGACTCAGTTCTCTAGATATCTTAGAAATGGGAACTATTTCAGAGTAACTTTTTATAAAGATTCTTTCCCCAATTTCTTGATTCTTTTCTAATTTCAACTACATTGGTCTTACTTGTGTAAAAACATTTTAATTTTATGTAAACAAATTTTCCACTTTATCTCCTACTAATCTCTGTCTCTTGTTTAGTCATCAACTATTTCCCTATCCATAGTTCTGACAGGTAATTTTTTTCCATGCTGTTTTAATTTTCTTGTGAATTCACAGTTGCTGAGTGAATTATGTACCCATTTTAAGCTTACCTTGCTATGTCGTGTGAGATATTGGTGTTATGCCTAGTTTCTTTTAAACTGTTTTCCTTTTCCCCTAACAGTTTTTCAAATAGTTAATTCTTCCCTTGTATCTGGGATCTCTCAATTTATCAAAAACTTGTTTATTCTGCATTTGCACACGTAAATTCCTGCTTCACCAGGCAGCTAGATGGTATCATGCATAGGACACTGGATTTGGTGTCACGAAGATACAACCTTCCTTCTACACTTACTAGTTGCTTATTCATGGACAAGTCTGTCAGCCTCAGTTTCCTCAAATGTAAAATGAAGATAATTATGGCATTTATCTTGTAATATTTTTTGAGAAAAAATGAGAGTAATTAAAAAAACATTTGTTACCTTTATTTCCTTGCCTCCTCTCCCCCTTTTTTTTTGGTCTTTTTTGGAGAGGGGGAGAAGGCAGGGCAATTGGGATTAAGTGATTTGCCCAAGGTCACACAGCTAGTAAGTCTTAAGTGTCAGAGGCTGGATTTGAGCTCAGGTCCTTCTGACTCCAGGGTTGGTATTCTATTCAGTGGACCACATAGCTGCCTCAAGATAATTCTTTTAAAGTGCTTAACCTTAGTTTGTCCAAGTACTCTACTAATAAATGCTTTTTCCTTTTCTCCTTTTTCCACCATGACTAGTAAGATGTGGGTATTTGTGGAAGGGGATTAGTATTGGAAAGGGTGCTCAGATATGCTGTTTAATTTGGAAGGAGTTTGGTTTTAGGTAGTGTCAGAAGATTGAAGGAGCCATAAAACAAATGGTTCAAGATTAAAGCAAGGTTCTTAAATATGGTAGATAGGAATGAGGTAGCATACATTGTGGGATGTAGAAACAGAGGCCACAAGCAGGTACACCAGCTCTTCCTGGGAAGACCTAGAGATAAAACCTGAGGCCAGTGGCTAGCAGGACTTGAATCTCAGGAAACAATCCCATATGCTATGAGAATGTATGTGTTTTTGTGTGTGTGCACACATACACTTGTGTGTGTGCACGTGTATACATACAGACAGACACAAATGGAATTGGTTCATTGCTGTCTTCTCTCAAAGAGGACCAAAATAGTATCACTTAGTTGGAGTCAGGGTACAGTGTGTCTGTGACTAATCAGACCCATATGAACTTAGAGCGCTTTTCCAAAGGTCAGGCAGAAAATAGCACATGCAAACATTTTGAGTGGAGATTTCTCCAAATGTGCACATCTCACCTTTTTGTGAACTAATGCAATTGTGCAGCACCTTCTTCACTAATGGTACACCATACTGGGAGATGCCTTTGTCAGTGTCTCTCACATCTCATAGTCAGTTCCAGAGTTCTTTGGTAATACCTTAACAGTATCCTTGCTTCTTCTGACCACCGTGTCAGTGCTTACCTTGCATGAGCGCTCCATTGCATTTGAACAATATGGCCAGCCCATCAAAGTTGTGCGCTTTGTAGCAGAGTTTGAATGCTTGTCAGTTTAGCTTGAGAAAGGACCTCAGTAACTGGTACTTGACTAGTGATTTTCTGAATCTGCCCAAAACAATTCAAATGGAAGCAGTTTGTTTTCCTGGCATGGCGCTGGTAGACTGTTCAGGTTTCACTGGCATACTACAATAATTTGGTACTAACTTGGACAGAAAGCTGAACCAATACATGGTTCACAACAGTGGAGCAAAAAAGGAGTGGGGATCTTTCAGAGATTTTCTTTACAGAACTGTATTTACTCATCTGGGCCAGAATACTTGCAAAATTCAAGATGTCTTTCACAGGAATATGGGGAAATTCAGAAGCTGCTACATGAAAGATGAGAACTCCACAGGGTTTATCATCAGGATAGTTAATCTGTCTCTATAGAGGCAACTTTAAACTGCATCAAAAGTAAAGTGCAAACAAAGCTCAGAGAGATGCAGGATTCTTGGGTCACTAAGAAGGCACATGAAATCCAGTTTTATACCGATAATAACATTCCAAAGCACTTTTTTAATGCCCTGAAGGATATTTGTGGGCCAAAGAGGAATGTTGAATCTCAACTGTTCAGTGCTGAAGGAGCCACATTGATTAGTGATAACTTCATTATCATGGAGAGATGGGCTGAACATTTCTATAATGTTCTCAACAGACCATCCTTAATCAGTGGTAAAGATGTTGACCATGTACCCCAAGTAGAAATCAGTGCCTCTCTAGCTGAATTTCCAACTTAAGAAGAGGTTTTGAATGCCATTAGGCTCCTGTCATGTGCAAAAGTACCTGAAGCTGATTCTATTCCAGCTGAGATGTACAAGGCAGAGGATCCACTGCTTAAACAAATGTTTACTGAAAGTTATGTGTCAGGAAAAGTAGGTTTGTTCCAGATTATAGTCTTAAATGATAGACTAAAAAGTCTTTATTTATTAAAGTGAAGGAAATAGCAAACCATTAATAGTTTTTTGTATAGGTGAATGATATTGTTAGACCCATACCTTTGTAAGATCATCAGAGATAATTGTAATAGTCCAAGCAATTAGAGATGGGTTTTCAGGTAGAAAGAATAGTCCAGGTTGAGAACCTGAGTTACTGGAATAATCATTAATCCATCTATAGAAGTTCTGAGAAAAATATTTTTTAGAAGAGGGTAGATTCAGTTTTTGACATGTTGAAATTGGTCAACAATTTTGCCACTGAGATTGTTGAACAAAATTATCTCTCTGGTTACATCTGAATGTTGTTGTTCAGTTGTGCCTGACTTTTCATGACCTGATTTGGGCTTTTTTTGTGCAAAGATACTGGAATGGTTTGCCATTTCCTTTTCCTGCTCTTTTGACAGATGAGGAATTGATATGGTTAAGTGAGTTGCCCAGGGTCATAAAGCTAGTAAGAGTCTGAGGCTAGGTTTGAACTCAGGATGATGAGTCTTATGACTTCAGGCCCTGTACTGTATCTACTTTGCCACCTAGTTGCCCCTGTTTGCATACTGTAATATTAATATAAGTATATGACACCTTGAGAAGAATATTTTATACAGCAATTTAATTTTTTTTAACTAGATCCAGTGCCTTTTTCAAATCAGTAAGCAGGATATTTTTGTTATCCTATCAAGTATCAGTCAATTGTGTTTTTATGAAGATGGCTGTTGTGGAAGATCACATGCGAATGCTTGCTTGTCCCCTTGCTGTATTTCTATCTAAAATATTCTTAATGTATATAAAGAACATTTTTATATACATATTATGAAATAAGGCTGTGGGTTTTTGGTTAGTTATTGATATGTTTCAGTTTGCCTCTTTTTCAGCTGTAAGTCCATTCCTTTATGTTCTTTGTTTTTTTTAAGATGTTTTGAAAACTAAATCTCTCATTGCTATTAATACTTTGTTTCTTCCTGTATTGACTTCTTTTCTTTTTTCTTTCTTTCCTTTTTTTTCACCTCTTGTGACTGTTATTTTTTACTTCTTTTTATTAATTACCACATAATAAGTCAGTGCAGTAAGATTTTGAGGAAGGAACAACAGTTACATTAGTTCTTTACCATTCTCTTCTTTTATAATTACGTTTCTTTGGTTTTTTTTTTCCTTCTCCTAATTTAACATGTCAATAACAAATATTTTTTGTGTTAGTAGAACATATACCAGTTGTTCCTTTTGTTGAAGGTGAACCTGGTACTAGTTCAATGGAAGGACTCCTTGAATAGAAGGAAGAAAATAATCATTGACCGTGATCTTTTGTTAGAAATTTCAGTGACTTATTCCAGATAGACATTAAATGATTTTGGAATTTCTGTAATAGTCACTTTTACCAATTCTTTTACTAACCTTAAATTATAATACTTAAGACACATTCACCAAATTCTCTATCTTTCTAGTTCCATATTGTCCGTAATTAGTGTTTCAGTTTGATCTGGGAGAGTTATAATTTTCTTTGTGGTTTCTTTTCCAAGCTTTCTCTATTAAAATGTCAGTCTTTCCAGCTTCTGAACTTTTATTTTTCTTCCACTAACAAACATATGTAGCATCTAGTTTTTGTTACAGTTTACTAAGAACTGAAGTTTGATACCGATAGTTTGTCCAGCCTTAGAAGGGAAGAATAGAGAAGGATGCCTTATCATTGAACTGCCATGTTCTTCCTGGTCTCTACAAGTTTTTGACCTTCAGCTTCCAGAGAGAAGAAGAGAGAAAAGGACCTTAAATAATAATCCTAGATATTCTGCCTTATCTCCAGCTTTGTGTGGGAAGGAAAGAATTACTATTCTGTCATGTCTGATTTTTTTTTTTTTCATTGAGTTGAGGGGAGAGGTTTACATTTTATCACATCTAGCCTGGTCTTTTATGCTTTGATAAAGAGAGTAACACCATTTCTTTTGCACCACACTCTTGTTTTGTAATCTTCCCTGTCCCCCAGACTCAAAAACCAGCTATCATTCCTTGACTGTTACTTGTCTTCACCCCCAGTATCTGATCCATTGCCAAAGCCAATAGCTCTTTCCTTGTAACATTTTTTGCTTATGTTCCTCCCTTTTGTCTGATCCTGCTACCATCCATCTCTTTACATTTGGACTACAACAATAGCCTATTGGTCTGCCTATTACATTTCTTCCTCCTCTCTACATTCCATCTTCCACTTAGCCATCAAAATTACTTTCCTAAAGGGCCAATCTAACCACATTATCCCTCTTTTTAGTAAATTCAAGTGACTGTCTTGACTCTTTGGATGAAAAATAATATCTTCTTTTTAGCATTCCAAACCCTTCATTGTCTTATCATTCCTAGCTTTACATTATTCTTATATCTTATACCTGATCTCCATTCTCTGTCACCCAGTGATATTTGACTCTTTGCTGTTCCATGAGCATTATACTCTATCTCCCGACCCTAGGTATTTCCCTGTATGTGGAACACTCTCTCCTTTCAGTTCCCTGGTTTCCCTAAAGGCCCTAAAAATCACATCTTTTAAAAGAAGCCTTTCCCAATCTTTCTTAATTCTAGAGCCTTACTTCTATTGATTATTTCTTTTTTATCCTATATAGAGATTGGTTATACATGATTGTTTGCATCTTGTCCCTCTCATTATCTTGGGAGTTACTAGTAGGGATGCCTTTTGTTCAAATCTGGCCTCAGATACTTACTAGCTGTGTGACCCTGGGCGAGTCAGTTAACCCTGTTTGCCTCAATTTCCTTATCTGTAAAATGAACTGAAGAAAAAAATAAGCAAAGCACTCCAGAGTCTTTGCCAAGAAAACCCCAAATGGGGTTGTAAAAACTGGATATGACTGAAAAATGACTAAACAACAACTGTAGAAAAATCTCTGGATTATGAGTCAAGAGATGAGGGTTTTGAGTAACTCTGTCGTTAGATAACAATAGTGTTTGACATTAAACAAGTCATCTTGCCTCCTTAGGTTTCACTTTCTATATTTCCATGATGGGTGCAGTTAATTTTTAAAGTTAAACTAGCTAGTATCTAGGTACACTTTTTTGTTTTGTTTTGTTTTGTTTTTGCTTCTATTAACAAAGCATATTAAATCTGTGTAGTATAGACTTCCTTTTTTGGTACGGTAATTCCTCAGCAGTTTAATTCTTGTCTGGGGAGACAATTTGAATGTATGTAGGCATGTTCAAAATTTATTTGAAATGATTTATAAGGCAAGGCATTCTCAACTGGGAGGATCAACAAAGGCTTTATGAAGAAGGTAGTGCTTAAATTTTAACAGGATATGAGGTGTATTGTATGAAAAGTTACAAGGAAGTAAATGAAGTGTAGGTTGTGTGAAGTATAAGGAGAGATTAGAAGAGCTTCAAATGCCAAACAGTAGAGTTTATATTACATCCTGGAGATAATAAAAGGAGTTGTTGAAACTATGTGAGTATGGGTTTGAAAAAGTCAACCTTATGCTCTAGGAAAATCACCTTGGCTGCTAACTGAAGATGGATTGGAGTGGGAAGACATGTAAGGAAGGGGAGTGAGCTAAAAAGCTATTTCAATAGTTCAGGTTAGAAGAGAGGTCCTGAATTAGCCTTATATCTATGTGAATGGAGAGAAGTGAGCCTTACAGAGTAGATCTGGCAATGTATTGATAATGTAGAGTGACTGAAAGTGAGGGCTCCAGGATGAGCTTGACTTTCTGAGCTTCAGTGATGGAGAACTGTGGTACCCACCCCAGTTAAGGCCAGTCTGTCTTTACATTGAGAAATAAATGCCTGTTGATCTTCAGTCTATATCGGTTCTTATTATGTAATGTAACTGATTTGCTATTGGGTCAGATTTTTTTATATTAGGCAACTCAATTTTGGCCCATTATAAATGAAATCTAAATGTTTATTTGCCCATGAAGTTATGTATCAGTTTTGAGAGAGATGAATTTATATTTAAAATCTGAGTAAGATACATGTGTTATTGCTGAATGTTTCTTGAGTAGTAAACTAAGTTTTAATGGAGGAATCTTTTCTTCTAACTCTAGAGTGAGTATAGAATTGCTCATAATAAATTACTATTTCAAGTACTGTTTCAGTAAATTACTCTTACAGTTACCATTTATATTTACCGTGTAGATCCTGGTGTTTTATTGTGTAAAAATACTTAGTCCCACAAGTATATTCTGATACTGCATAATAATTCAGTGCCATGGTTATCTTTCAAAAATAGACATTTGTATATTTATATGATTTGTAACATTTTAATGGCAAAATATCTCAAAGTGTTTTTGGAACTATATACAAACTCACAAGCATTTTTATTTTAAAGTGTGTGATAGTAAGATAACCAATGACAGCATTATCTTAAGAAGTTAGCATTTTGCTGAGAGAGCAGAGTGATTTTACTGGTTTTGCTCAGTTATTGTGCATGCTAAGCACTATCCAGATAAGTCTGGAGGGAAAAAAATCTGAAAGATCCATCTGTTCATTTCTGCTACACTGCGCTGATATAAGATTACGTTAATCTGGTTGCTTGTCAGGATAGGTTAGTGAAAGCTGATGAATGGGTGAGGTTTAGGATGGACTAGTTCTTTGGAAAATTATAAGCTCCCCCTGTTGATGCCGTGTTAAGTGTAGCAGAATAGGTTGATCGTTGACCAAGTTGAATATTTCACTTGCAACATTTTCCTTAGAAAAGTTAAAATGTTTGTTTTACAACTAAAATTTGAAAATTATATTCTTTTCAAACATTAATATGCATTAAGAAAAGTAACTTATCCACAAATACTTCTAAGAATTTGATTTTTGCTTTATATTCTCTGTAACATACTATCTTTCTGATTCTTCCCTGTTTCCCTCTTGAATAGGTATTTTATTGTAGGTTTTTCAGTCCAGGAGAAGCAACTATTAATTATAATTAACCTTATTTTCACTTGGGTTTGCAAATTTCCTCATTTGTTTGTTTGTTTACCTTTTTTTTAAAAAAAGGTACCTATTGACTGACAGTTTTTGACCTTGTAGGTTGAACATCCTGTCACTGAATGCATTACTGGCCTGGACCTAGTCCAAGAAATGATCCGTGTTGCTAAGGGTTACCCTCTTAGACACAAACAAGCTGATATTCCCATCAACGGCTGGGCAATTGAATGTCGAGTTTACGCTGAGGTAAAATGAGTTGTGTTGGGCAGAAGGGTAGCAGTTGTGTACCAGTTACAAATAAACAGCAAAGTGAAATGAAATTTTAGCACCTGAGTCAAGTATTTGTTTGATTGTATCTAGAACTGGCCGAGAATATTTATTGAAATGTTTTGTATATGTTAATTCAAAGTATTCTTAGGTTTGCCCACTTTCATAGACAGTAAAGTAGTAATTACATTTTATTTAAGTAAAATTAAATTAAATAGTTTAGTTTTTACAGCATTGTAGATGTCCTTATAGACATTATATACTTTCTCAGGTATATGTTAAATATGTCTTAAATATTCATTTTAAAATTTCCCCTAAAATTTAATGCTGTGCTTATCAGTTATGTTCTTTTTAATAAGTAGTAATTACAAATGTTAAGCCAAAAACCATTTTCTTAATTAATTTACTTTTATTCCTTGGTAACTACTTCATAGGATTTTACCAAAATATATATACCAAAACATGTATGTATCATTAATTTAATTTTCAACAAAAAATTCTTACTTTGGTAACTGCATTCTTTTCTTAAATACTTTGGAAGGTGGTTCTACCTACCTGAAACAAAGAATAGAAATTTGGTATTTAGAAATACTTATCCATCCATAATTATATATTGGAATATAATAACATTTTTTCTATTTTTCTACTTTAGAAATCAAAGCTTTTCCTTTGAAATATAAAGCAGTGATACTGTATGTTGTTTTTAGAATAACTAATGACACACTCAGTACTTTTTGGCATCTTTATTCCTACATTTGTTTATTATGTCTTTTAATATTTCACATATTTTGGCTCCTGTCCTTGTTTCTTTCTCTTTTGTTGTTACACCAAACATATTTGAGATTTATTTTGCTAATTATAAAACAGTTATAAGTGAATATCTATCATTGCATACAGTCTCACTTTTCTGGTCCTTGTGTGAATTGTTGAAATGTTTCCAAATATATTGGACATACTATTGTGAGTACTATGAAGTTGCACTTGTTTTTACAAATATTTAGGTTGTTTTAAGATGTGTGTCTGGTAAGTTTTAGGTTACTCAGAATTTTACCCATTTCAGCAAAGTAAGATGAGACTGTTATTGGACCCTATCCATCATAATTCTCTTTTAATTTTTAATGATCCTTTAAGTCATATATAATATGTCATATACATTCATATATGTCATACGCAATAGTAAGACAACAGTGCCCTGGAATGAATTATTTGGAAAACAATATAGTTTAAAAATGTTAGTTATTGGAAGAGGCTCTTAGTTATAATGATTAAACCCTAATTCCTCTACTTCATCTAAGATACTGCTTTCTTCTGTTTGAATTTTTAGGATCCCTACAAGTCTTTTGGTTTACCTTCCATTGGTAGATTGTCTCAGTATGAAGAACCATTATATCTTCCTGGTGTAAGTCATTCAACCATTAATATTCAATGAGCATTTAAAACCACATTGAAGAGATTTAAAAACCAAGGGTTTGGATTATGGAAACAAGTTAAATTCATGTGAGAGCAAAATCCTTTCAGAATATTTTACCCTGCACTGGCAAGGTGAAGAAACATTTTGAATAAATATATTTAAATTTTAAGAAATGTTTCACCATCTCGAGGCAACAGAAATATGAGAAACTAGTTATAGTCATCTTTGTGTCATAAGTTTATTCTTATCACATAACTCTTCGTACCACATGTACTTGTAGTAATTATGAAATGAAGTTCAAGTTCCAAATCAGCTGTGTAACTGTTAGAGAAATAGTGTGCTTAATTTTTTTTAGCTTTATAGCTTTGAGAGAATAAATGCCATTTGATGTAGTTAAAACAAGATGATTGTTTAATTGTGTCTGTAAGTATATACACACAAACACACATACACTATCATCTGTGCTAAATAACTGTTTCTTAAATAGATTTTGCTGCATAAAAAGAACAAGAATTTATAATAAGGTAGTCAAAGTAATAAGTGCATATATATGACACTGTGTCAACTTGTGGAATGACAAGGCTGTACCATCTGTGAATATGATTACTCAATCTGCAAGATTACAGGAAGAATGCTAAATTTGAAGATGTTATTGGATATATGATATATTTCACTTTTTAAATTGTTTTTGCCCATGTGCTTTCCAAAAGGACTTGACCTTTTTGAGGCTTGGGAGCTTCATGCTGTGTTCAAAGCCCAAAGGCAGAAAAAAATGTTAAAGATTTAACTGGCATTATATGACATTAAATAGTAGTTAAGAAAATGTGTCACAGGGACATATCTAAACATTTTTTTAATCAAACAAAAAAGTATTAAATAAGAATTTACAATGATTACTCTAGTAGTTAGAAGTTTTCACCATGTTGTAAGAGCTAACAGGATGTCAAACATTTTGCCCTTGCAAGTTTTTGCAATTTGCAATTTTCAAACGTGAGACCTGTTGAAAGTACAAGTGATAATGGACAAACTATACCCCCTACAGTCTTTGTCCCACCAAATCTTTCTTCAATTAATGCTGCAGCAGGAGTTTTATGTAATAACATTTGCGCTTGTGAGCCATCCATAGAAAGAAAAAACAATTAAAATGCCTTAAATGTTCTGCTTACTGCTGTTATTTGCTTGTGTGAATGTTGCATGTCAGCTAAATGGACCAAGGAATAGATAAAGTGATTGGGTGCAGGAGAGTGCACACTAAGCTTTGTCTATCATTATTGCTGGGAGCAATCAAATTGATGCCAGCAGGACAGTAGATGCGTTGACAGCTGTAATTATGTATCTCCATGGTGATCACTTTTGGCCTGTCATGGAAGCCCACGAGTCCCCTCCCTCGCAAGCATTTAATCAGATTGGGCTGTCACTTGTCAGGTAGACATGGCGGGCTGGGAGTTGTGCTGAGGGGAGAGGTGAATTGAAAATGAAGGGTGGGAGATGCCTGATAGCTTCACGTAGTCTATCTCCGGTACTGAAGAAAGACATTTTTAATTGTGCTAGAGGCTTCTGAGCAGTGGTTTGTGGATCTCATATGGAGTTGCTGGGGTGTTTTCTTCATTTTCTTCTCCTTTTTTTGGGCTATCTACCTTATTAAACTATATCAACTCTTTTTGTGACCTGATCATTTTGGTCCTTTGGGGGTATATTAGAATATATAGTTTCCATAATTAATTGAACTTTCATAAATTTTGGTTCATCTTCTTTTTCAAGCATGTTCTTTCTCAATATTTGTTTCTATGTCAAAGGTGTAGATTTGATTTTAGGCTTCTGGTCCCAGAATTGTTTTCAAAAGTAATGTTTTCAATGTGAACTTTTTTTTGCTCTGCAATTGCTCTGAATATATTGGAGTTTTCATTTTGAAATATTTGATGCTAAACTTATTGTAGCTTTGGTTATTTCAGTGTCATGTTAATTTTTTTTAACTTTACAAAAAAGACAGCATGGTATAGTGGAGAGATCATGGGACTTGGTATAAGATCCAAGTTTCAGTCCCTTACTTGCTATTTAGTCTTGGGCAAGCCACTTTATGCTCTTTTCTGTTTACTTTTCTGTAAAATGGGTTACTTTTACCACTGACCTCTGAGAACTGAAAAAGGAAATAAAATCCTGTCTTCCCCCTCCTCCCTATCCCTACATATATTTAAGTGTAGTAGTAATTATTTTTATTACTATTCAGTCTGTTTGATTTACTATACATATCACTAAAATGACATGACACATACATTTGTTAATTCAGAATTTAGACATTATTTGGATAGATCATCATGGAACTTCTTACTGCCATTTGATAATCTCATCAAAAATAATACTATTAGAGTTTCCATACTCTTTATAATCCTTTGTCATTCATAATCTTTGTAATCCCTTTTATTTTATTAAAGTATAGAAAATGAAATGACAATGAATTTATCTTGAATGTTGATAATATAAACGAAGGTACAGTCACAGAAAAAGTTTTTGATTTAGTTTGACACCTCTAAATTTATCCTCCTTTTGGAGAACACTGTTGTTTTAAAGATCACACAATAACAAGATTACCTCTTTGACCATTTTGTCATATGAACAAGAAAATGAAAGAAAATAGTAGCTTTGGGGTTATATTACCAAGTTGAAAAGGTGCCTGTTTGAAGAAATTTAAATATTGGAATAATTTAGTATTCATCATCTTCAAAATTGTTTTCCTTATTTGCTTAATATTTATTATATTAATATTCATTTGATGGAACTCCAGTTTTATCTTCTTGAAGCATAATTAAGTTGTATTTTAAAGTTAAGTTATAGTGTAATTAAAATTTATTTCACATTTCATTTGTAGGTAAATATTCCCTAAATATAGGGAATGGCATATATATATATATTTTTTTTTTCCCTCTGTATTTGCAAGCACAGGCATTAGAATACAATGTGTATGTTTTTATATTATCTTTTAAACATTTTTAGTGGTGCATAGATAAAAAAAAAAAAGAATTAAACCTCTTCGTTTATAATTTGGTGTCATTTGTATAATAAAGCCATCATCCTATCCTCTTGTGGATACCCTAGACAAGAGGTTTTACATGTGGTCCCTTGATAATTGCCTAAATTAAAATATTAAAGGCCTAACAGCCGCTGTGTTGACCTTTTTCTGCCTCGCTGCAGACAGATGAGCTGCTGTTTGTTAGAAAGGTTTCTTCCCACAGGTGAACATCTATGTGAGCTTCTAGTCTTCTCTACCCAACCCCTTAACAATGTTGTGTATCAAAGTCCTGCTGTTCTAGTAACTTCTATTGAATTCCTCTATCTTCAAGATCCCAGGAATGTGATGTTTCTCAGTCTTGAATATTTTGATTAGTTTAAAAATATTTCACATTCCAAAACTCAACAGCAACAATTTAATAAATATTTATTCCCCAGCAACTGCTCATTTTAAAAGTTTTATGTGGCTAACCTTAGTGCCACATTGATGAAATCAAACTGAGAGATGAAAACAAGAATCAGAGATATACTAACTAACTTGTTGACTGGTTAACAGCAATCACGTTCTTCAAAAGAATTTTTTGAACTTCTGTTTTTTTTTTTTTTTAAATCTCTCTCATGAAAATTGCAGAATAAGAGCTTTAATTGGGGCTATGTCCTTACAAAGCAAAGCCATGGCTAAAGCTGTGTAAACATTAAAGCCTGGGGGGAACAACAGCAAGAGGGAAAAAAAAAGCATTTTACAGTTGAGAGGGTGAAGCAGAAAAAGAAAGTGTTACAGACATGAAAGCCATAGGACTTGTATTCCTATAACAACTGATAAGCAGATAAGCAGTACTTTAAAGTTCCTGCTGCATATGCCTTAGTCATGTCTCCATTGGAACTCTCAGAAGGGTGTAGTGGGGAATGTGCTTTAGAAAGGACGGCTCATGCCTGGCTTCAGGTGGAAGACACCAACAAAAAATTATAACTACATCCTAAAATTCTACTTTCTTTATAGAAGCATTTTGTTATATGCATGTATTATACTGCTCTTTATGGTTGTCTCTGAGTGACAACACAGCAATTTGTTCTACTGTATTTTCAGAGATCAAAAGTGATCTGGCTAATAAGTAGCTTTAGATTGCTTTTGTCTTTTCCTTAAAGGAGACATGTTAATTCAGAGTAAATAATATATGGGTTTTCTCACTTAAAATAGGGAGAAAATTTAAAGTATTTTGCATAAGAGGGTTTTTATCTTTTAACTTGCCTAAAATTTGGCCTGTTTAGAAAGGTCTGCAGAATGTGGAATCATTTTCATTACTTTTTTTCTTTCTCTTCTAGGTTCGAGTTGACAGTGGGATTCAGCCAGGAAGTGATATTAGCATTTATTATGATCCAATGATATCAAAAGTTAGTTGCTTTTCTTAATTGTCTCCTTTGACATTTTTATTCAAAAGACAATGCTTGCATTGTAAATTTAAAAAAAATTGGCTTTCATGTGAATCACGTGCTGTATAATTATTTGAAACATGAATTGCAAATGGTGATAGTGAAAGGAGAGTAGGTTTTTTTCCTTTTAGAGAAATAGTATTAGTTTTGTTTTTTTTCCTTCAGTCTTAGTAAAAAATTGGACTATATAATAAACAGTGCAGGGTTATTTTTTGTATAAGTGCTACTAGGTAACATATATGCTAATTTGTAAATGATAATATAATAATAGAAATAATAAAATAAATATTAATAAATGGGTGAAAGGAAAGGCTGATCAATCATGATTGAGCAGGGATTAATGAAGGACATAACTGTTCTTTTTCCTGTAGATAGCAGTATATATTGAATTCAAATTGCTTTTTGCCATTTTGTAGTTTGTGACTAATTTTAAACGTAGTTGATTGCTTAAGGAACTGGCTAATCAAAAGTTTGTACCTTACTTATCTAAGAGAGAAGAGGTATTTCCTTCCTGCTTTTTAGGGTTGTACCATTTCTGGTAACTTAAAGGTCTATCTATGAAATATTTAGAAGATTTTTTTTTTAAAGAAAGTTTGAGTACACTGAAAGTAGTACTCTTTGGATCTTAGTAAGGGAAATGATCAGTATTCTTAGAAATTCTTTATTTATTATGATGGCATGGATTTCATCCCAGAGGGTTCCTCAAGAATGAAATATCTTGCCAGAATTCGGTGTAATGTTTAAAGAGTTTAACATTATTCTTTCAAGGATACAATCATGTTTATTAAACATTCTGAAAGGAACCCTGTACATTGTGTATATTAGTTCCATTCTAATGCCAAAGTTGTAGTTTTTCATTTAATGAGTTCTAGTTATATTTTATCTATATATGTGAACTTTAAAAAAATTAAAATATTTAACTGTTTCACTTGTAAAATTATACAGATGTACTTATGTTTAGGTAAATTCAACTTTCTGGATATTTCTCTGAGAAAATTTAAAGGTCCAGACATTGCAGAATATTTAACCCATACAAGTAAAACTTTTATAGGCAGAAAAGATTGTGTGTATGAGAGGTAAAAATTTATTAATAAAACAAAAACTTAAGACTTCAGTATTTTGGGGAACAAATCAATAGCAGAGACAGCTAAGCTTTTAAAAATTAATATCCATCTCTTTTACCTTTATCCATGTTATTTGAATACTCACAATAAAGTATGGACAGAAAAGTCTATAATATGATTAATTTAAATGAATAACTTAAGTAAAGCTATTTTCAGAGTTGTCTACTAAGACTGATAGGCATAGCATGATAGTCTAAGAGTACATATATTTGCCGAAAACAAACAAAAAAAATTGAGAGGATGTTTTTGTTTTTGGCCTGACTTAGGCTAGTTTGTTGGTTCACACTCAGGATTAGAACATTTTAACACTTGATTATCTAACATTTAGTTTTTTGAAAAGTTTAGTACTGTGAAAAGAATATTTAGCAAAGATGTAGCACTGATTCAGTTGGGCACAGCCCTCTGCTTCCATGTTTAGTAAGTGAGTTGCCTATTCAGCAGAGTGTATAAAATGGAGAACTTCTTTTATTTGGGTATTTATACTAAAATTACTAGGAAGCTATACCAGTGGTTTGAACCCTAGTCCCCAAGACCAGCTAATTCTCAGGGACAACTTTGTTTTCTTTTGGGAAAAACTAACCTAGCTTGCATGGAATAGATGTTACTCCTACCATATCAGATAAATGTCAGCATTCTGAATCAGACCTCTGTTTGTATGATGGTATGTGGGAAAAGGCAACAACCCCGATGAAAATAGCATGAATCTTAATATTTATTAGATTTCAACTTGCATATTTACTTGTTTTGAACTAATGAACCATACCCTCTTACACATACATATACATCCCTAAACAGTTTTTGGAAAGTTTCTCTCTCTCTCTCTCTCTCTCTCTGCACACACACACACACACACACATGAATAATTATATATATATTTTTATATATATGAAGATCTTCATTAGTGTAAGTTATCATGTTTTTCTTAAATTGCTGGTCCAAATTAAATTTTATTTTTGTATTTAGTTAATTTCTTATGGTTCTAATAGAACTGAAGCACTGGAGAGAATGGAAGCAGCTCTGGATAACTATGTCATTCGAGGTAACTACAAAACTAGATTTCTTTTATGGCATTATAGGATATGGTAGCATGCACTTCAGGAAATGGTTTAAAGATGCAGCAATTAACAAATTAAATAAAAGTCTTCTTTATTGCAAATTAAAATAAAAAAGTTTATATGAATAAAACTGATTAATTAAATATAGATAGATTTCATTTTCTCTTTAGCACTAATACATTTTGCATATGAACACTGAATTTTAATTATTTAAACTTATGCCTTATATTTTATATTGTTGATTGCCAAAAAGATTATAAATTTGAATTCATTTTCTGATAGATTCAGTGAACTATGAAGAGTTAAGCCTTTTAGAAGAATTGCAGGCTACTTTAGTTCTTCACTGTTGTTCTCCACAAAGTATTTTTCTGGTTTTGTTCTAAACAATTAAAAAAATTTAATTGATAGTGAACATTAACATTTACAAAAATATTTTAAATATTAATCATAATAAAGTTTCACAAAGTCAGACTAGTTTGGGGAAGTATAGTATGAATGAAAGAAAAGTCTGTCCATCTTTGCTTCAATTCTGCCCCATTATCTAAGGAGAATCTCTCTCCTTTTTTGGTAATTTTCTACCTCTCTTCTCAACATATTTGTTCTCCTCTCATGCATGCATGTGCCATTTCTTTCCCCTCTTTTCCCCAATCCCAATTCTGATCTTCACATTTAAGCATAAAAGTTATACTGGTGATAATCAGTATCACACAAAGAAAGGAAAGCCAGACATTTGAGTTCATATTAGACATAAATGCCAGTGCCACATATAGACCTTCAAATTTTGTAGACATTCCCTTTAGATTCACCATCTATCTTATACTCGTACTGTCTTGCCTTTCTCAGAAAGTTTAAAACCTACCTCACACTTTCTTCCTTATCACAACTTCTGTCCTTTTATTAGTGGATTTCAGCATATAAGTTCCTGTCCTCTCAGATACCAGTTCCTCAACCTATTCAACTTCTAGGACTTATGCCTTATTCTATCTCAGATAAACAAACAGATGGTTATACTGTAGATCTTGTGATCACCCATAGTCATTCAGCTTCCATGATTAAGAAATCTGAATTTCCTTAGAATCTTCTTGATTCTTCATACTTCTCTCTTCATCAATTGATGTAAATCTTAATCATATTTATCATTAATTCCAGCACAATAAAATTCCATTACATTCATATCACAGTTTTGTTTAGCCATTTCTCAGTTGCAGGACATTTACCGGATTTCTCTGTTTTTGCTACTAGATTAGGACTTTATTCTTATCAGTGATTTCCTTGGGGAGTAACTTTCTGGTGCAATATTTGGGTCAAAGGGTATGGATATTTTAGTTATTTTTTAAGAAAAAATTACTAATTGCTTTCTAAAATGGTTTTACTGATCCTTTGCTTCAAATGCTCTAGTGTGCCTGTCTTCCTGCAATCTCTCTAACATAGATTTCCCATCTTGTGTCATCTTTGCCAATTTTTGGTTGTGAAATGAAACCCTAGGATTGTTTTGATGTGCATTTCTCTTATTATTATTGATTTGGAATATTCTTTCATGTGGTTGTTGATGGTTTTGTAATTCTTTTGAAAACTGTTTATATACTTTGTTCACTTATATTTTGGAGGGTAGCTTTTGGTCATTTTTGCATGCTGTTTTTGTGTGTGTGCATGTATGTATGTGTGTGTATGTATGTATGTATGTACATCTCCATATACATATGTATGTATAGTCAATCCTGAACTTTCACGAGGATAACATTCCTAGAAAATGGCATGAGAATATAAAATGTGAATGTTGACACATTAAAACAATGAGATGATAGGGTAATTAAGTTCCCACGACCAACAAAGCTGAACTCTTTCACTAGTGATTGCTGAAAATACATTTTCCTGAATACAGTTCTTTGTAACAAAGCATTAATTCTGATAATGTGTACTTTTCCTAGCACAGTGACCATGAAATAATCCCCAAAATGCAGTTCACACATAGTAACATCGGTAACTTTTAAACCATTTTTCTTGCTAGTAGTTCCCTAGAATTATGTGGTCTTTTATGCTAACATTTCAGTTAAAAAAAAACTGATTTCAGTCAATACTGTACCACTGTAAACGTGTCTTCTTTGACGGTTCTGTGAAAACTAAGGGGAGACACTGAGATGGTGGAGATTGCGCCATTACCCCAGCATTCTGAATGCGCAGAGGGAGCTCTTTACCAAGGCGAGGGTGAGCAAGATCAGTGAAGTCTCTAGTGGGATACCAGTTGCTCCATGATCCCGTGCCATTGGCTTCCTCTCCTTTTTTTTCCTCTCACGCACATAGCTGTAAACGTTCATGGTTGCCGGTGCAAAGGTGAAATTGAGAGTACTAATATAATTATACTAATACTTGAAGTCATGAAAGTTGAATCTGAGAATGTTGAGGATTTACTCTATGTGAATGCACGTATATATATCTTGGATAGCAAACCCATCTAAGAAAATTGATACTCAGATTTTTTTCCCCATTTGAACATATCTCGTATACTAAATGTATTAATTTGGTCTGTGCAGAAGCCTTTTAATTTCATACAAAATTATATATATTTTTTGTAATTCTCTCACTTGCATGATTTAGTTAGCTACCTGGATTTAAAATTTTCCTGGAGTTGATTAAATTTGCTAAGGTGATAACTTGTTAATCTTACATTCCTAATGCTCAGGGTACCTGAACAAGCCAGTGTAGGGTACACAAGAACTTTCTAGTATACAGGCAGGCCAGTCAGTGATAAAACAAAATCACAATTGTCAGTTAGGGCTTACTCTCACAGTATGATCTTTAATGTTCAGGTCAGGTATCCATTTTGAGTTTATCATAGAATGTGGTGTAACATGTCAGGCTCATTTCTGCCAGAATTATTTCCAGTTTTATCGGATGATGTTACAACTCAGGGTCCTGAATGTGAGTGCCTTGGATCATTGTTCCCCTGACTATCAGATCTTCTAGCCTAGCCCTTTCATCTGTCTTTAAGAGGAGAAATAATTGTGAAGAAGGGGCCTACCTTTCTCTTAGCTATCAGAAACAATTGCTCAGGGGTGGCTAGGTAGCACAGCGAGTAAGAGCACCGGCTCCAGTGTTGGAATGACCTGGAGATTGAATCCCGGGCTCAGACACTTAGCACCCACCCAGAAACACCTGACCATGTAACCTTGAGCAAGTTACTTAACCCCAGTTGCTTAGGGGCAGCCAGGTGTCTCAGTGAGTAAGAGCACTGGCTCCAATGTCGGGATGACCTGGATCAAATCCAGACTCAGATACTCAGCACCACACCCAGAAATAACTGGCCATGTAACCTTGAGCAAGTTACTTAACCCTGATTGCTTAAAAAAAAAAAAAAAGAAAGAAACAATTGCTCACCAGCTGCTACCAGTGAGGGATAGGCATGAGAACCTTGAATAGGCAGCATCCCCAAGACTGCCATTCTTACTTCATTAGGAAATAGGGAAAGTTATATCTCCTATTTGTCTAACTTTATACCTTTAATTTCTTTGTCTTTTATTGCTATTGTGAGGATCTCTGAAAAGATGTGAAATATTAAGCATCCTTGCTTGAATCCTATATTTTTGGGAAAGCTTCTAATCTAGTATGTCTCCATTGCAGATTAAGCTTGCTTTTGGTTTTAGATGACTACTTTTTATGAAACTAAAAAATGTTTCCTCTCTGCCTATACTCTGGAGAGTATGTGTATGTGTGTGTGTTCAAAACGTACATGAATATGGAACTTTGTCAAAGGTTTTTTCTGCATTTTTTGAGATAATCATGTGGTTTGGGTTGGTTTTATGTGCTTTCTTATGTTAATTTTTTCCTAATGTCACACTGTTCTTATATTCTTGGCACAATACCAATTTGGTTTTTATGAATAATTGAATAAGGAATAATTATTTGAATAAATTACTATAATCTATTTGAGAGGATTTTATTTAAAATTGTTGAATCAATAATAATATTTGTCACTAATTATTTCGTTTATCTTACTATTTCATTTATCTTACCCTTCTTGATGAGTGCTTTTTTCATTTTTTTGAGAATAAATTGTATAGTGCTGGTATTAATTCTTTACATACGTGCATGTATATATATACATATACAAATAGAAAGGTGGTATATACATACATGTATTGGTATGCTCATGTATATATGAGCACACACATGTGTGTCTCTATAACAATATATCTCTGTGTATGCATGTGTATGTGCACATGTGTATGCATATGCATGTATAGAACTGGAGGTGTGATTTCATTATTTGTATAGGAAACACTTGGATGAGGAGGCTACATTAATACATGTTGGCATCTTCTTTGTAATTTATGGTTTAGAGCATTACCTAGATTAGTTGTATCAAACTCAAATAGAAAGAGATCCAGGTAGCATATTGACTTATAAAACTACAAGTTTAAATTATCTATGTTTTATTGTTTTTTATTTTTGTAGGAATTTTTGCAAATTAATTTATTAACTTACTTTGTTAAACATTTACCAATTACATTTTCATCTTGTACTGTGACCTCGATCTCTTAGAAGTTAAGTGACTTTTACATAATGTTTTAGATTACATTATTTTTTATTTCTACTTGGTCTTCTATTAGTATAGGTATTTTATATTTTTAAAGGTGATCTCAGTAGAATTCTTAGTTTTGCTAACATATTACTGCATATAGCAGGTGTTAATAATAATTTTTATTTCTTCTGGTTGTTTTATACATTGTAGTTTTGTTGATTTCATTTTCTCCCCTTTTAATCAGGTTGGCTAAAGGCCTATCTGTTAATGTTCTTAAAGAACCAGCTTTTACTTTCCACTTTATCCATTTCTCTTAATTTTCAATATGTCGCCTTTGGTGCTTATTTTGAATTTGTACAAATTAAAAAAAATTAGTCTAAACCCAATTTCTGGCAAAGTGCTGTTCAGTTTTCCATGTAGTGTTTGTAAGCTGTGATTACTTATCTCAGAAACTGAGATTTTTTTAGTTTTTTGAACTCCGGGCTACTAGTTTTGTTTGCTTCTCTGCCTTGTATACCTAATTTGTTACAGTCATTGACCTTTCTATTTTGTAACCAGTACCAAATTATTTGGATGATTATTGCTTTATCGTATATCTGGAGAACCAGTACTTCTAGACCATTGTTTTTGCTTTTATTTCCCTTGAGCCTTTTTTTCCCCTCTAGATGAATTTCAGTAAATTAGTCACAATATATTAAAAGCTTACCATTTGCCAGGTTCTGTATTATGCTATAATACAGAATAAAAATAAAGATCAGCAAAAAAGAATTAGTCTTTGCTCTGAAGGAACTCAATAGAGGATAACAATCTGAGGAGGGAGGGTTAACCCCATATATGATGGCTAAGTCCAGAGAGCCAGAAATTGAGCCTGCACAGGAATGAAGAATGTCTGCCCTCAACTGTTCCTCAAAATGGAGGTTATTGGAGGAACTCAAAAAATCAAATATTATTCCGGTATCAGAAGGCTACAGGAATTGACAGAACTTTCAGGGTAAACTTTGATTGTTAGTCACTGTGATGACACTATGGCACTTTTTTGTTCCTGGAGTCTGACTCTTAGAGTCTCTCTTTGAGTTAGAGTGACATCACCACCAACCCTGCACCCATGAGAATCCAAGGGTATTAATAACTCTAGAGTTATTAACAGGATACCCCTGTACCCCTGTTTTGTTCTAAGGTTTGTCTTTGCAGTCCTCACTCAGCCCTGTTCTACAAAAACAGTACTAGTCACTTGACTCTGGGTTGAATTTGTGATCTTGGGCTGCAAATATGACCCACTATCTATAGGTGTCTTTCTTTTTTTTCTTTGTATTATTCTTCAGAGATTATTTTTATTTTATTACCTTGCTTTTTTTGTAGTTTTATTTATTTTATTCGAGGTGTTTGAAAATCAAGTAATCTGTTTAAGCTCTTTGGGAGGGATCACGGGGGTAGGAATGTTTCTTTTTTTTTTTTTTTCCATTTTTCAAATGCTTTATTAACTTCTGATTTACATCATTCATTTCCGCCAGATTTTGAGTTGCAAATTTTCTCCCCATTTTTCCCCTACCCACTGCCCCAAAATAGCAGTCTCACAGGATATCCCCTCCTCCGATCTGCTCTCTCCCGTATTTTCTCCCATACCCCTTTCGACTTTTCCAGTAGGGCATGGTGGATCTCTATGCCCCACTTCCTGTATATCTTATTTCCCAATTACATGTAAAATAGTATTAATAATTGTATATATATTTAAACATTTGATTTTAAAATTTTGAATTCGAAATTCATTCCCTTCCTCTGTTGTCACCCACCCTTACTGGCGAGGTAAGCGGTTCAGAATAGGTTGTACATGTGTAGCTAATGTAAAACAATAACATAGATATATTGTAAAAGACTGACTATATTTCCCTCCATCCTATCCCACCTCCCACTTGTTCTATTCTCTACTTATATCCTGTCCCTTTTCAAAAGTGGGTGCTCCCAACTTCCCTCCCCCACAGCCTGCCTTCCCTTCCATCATCCCCCCTTTCATCCCCTACCCCCTCTACTCTCCTGTAGGGTGACTACCCTATTTAGTGTGTATTTCATTCCCTCCCCAAGCCAAATTCAATGAGAATAAGGTTGACCCATTCCCCTTTGCCTTCCTATTCTTCCCCTCCATTGTAACCATTTTCCCTTACCTCTTCTATATGAGATAGTTTACCCCATTCTGTCTCTCCCCATCTCTCATTATATTCCTCTCTCACCTATTAATTTCACCTTTTAAGTATCATCCCTTCCTATTAAATTGGTCCTGTGCCCTCTATCTATGTATACCTGTAAGCATATATACACACATTCACATATGTATTCATATGCCCTCATATAGACATACATATATTTCTATTCCCTTCAACTATTTTCATACAGAGAAAATTTTCAATTTTATTACAATTATTGTTTTTCCATGTAGGAATGTTAATAGTTCAACTTTGATAAGTTCCTTATGATTTCTTTTCCCTGTTTACCTTTTCATGCTTCTCTTGCTTCTTGTATCTGAATGTCAAATTTTCTATTCAACTCTAGTTTTTTCATCAAGAATGCTTGAAAGTCCTCTATTCCACTGAATGACCATATTTTCCCCTGAAACATGATACTCAGTTTTGCTGGGTAGGTGATTCTTGGTTTTAATCCCAGCTCCTTTGCCCTCCAGAATATCATATTCCAAGTCCCTTGATCCCTCAGTGTAGAAGTTGCTAGATCCTGGGTTATCTTGATTGTGTTTCCACAATATTCAAATTGTTTCTTCTTGACTGCTTGTAATATTTTCTCCTTAATCTGGGAATTCTGGAACCTGGCTATAATATTCCTAGGAGTTTTCTTTTTGGGATCTTTTTCAGGAGGTGATCAGTGGATTCTTTCAACCTCTATTTTGCCCTCTGGTTCTAAAACATTAGGGCAGTTTTCTTTGAGAACTTCCTTAAGGATGATTTCTAGGTTCTTACTTTGATCATGGCTTTCAGGTAGTCCAATAATTTTTAAATTATCTCTCCTGGGTATATTTTCCAGGTCAGTGGTTTTTCCCATGAGATATTTCACATTGCCTTCTTCTATTCTTTCATTTGTTTGGGTCTGTTTAACAGCATCTTGATTTCTCATAAAGTCATTAACTTCCATTTGCTCCAATCTAATTCTGAAGCAATGATTCTCCTCATTGAGCTTTTGAGATTCTTTTTCCATCAGGCAAATTCGGCTTTTTACGGCATTCTTCTCCTCATTGCCTTTTTGAGCCTCTTTTGCCAATTGAGTTAGTCTGTTTTTTAAGGTGTTATTTTCCTCAGTCAGGCTGTTGCCTCTCATTTCATAATTTCTTGCATCGTTCTCATTTCTCTTCCCAGTTTTTCCTCCACTTCTCTTATCAGCTTCTTAAAGTCCTCTATAGCCTGTAACCAGCTTGTATTTTCCTTTGAAGCTTTTGGTGCAGGAGTTCTGACTTCCCTGTCTTCCTCCTGTTCCATGCTTTGCTCCTTTTTGTCCCCAAAATAGGACTCTAGAATTGGAATCTTCTGTCTGCTTTGTTTCCTTTGCCTGGTCATGTTGCCCCTCAGTCACTTGACTCCTGGGCTTTTTGCCACAATAGGACTCTGCCACCAGACAGGAGCTTTCGTCCCAAATGCTGGGGTTTTCTCAGCTGCCGGAGGTATTAGATGTGTGCCCTCTCTGAGGCCTCCATATGCTCTGCCAGGCTGGGCACACACCCCAGGATCTCCACCCTAGACTGCAATCCAGATCCAAGCAGGTTAAAGCCAGAGCAATTACCCCTCAGACTGGTGCTTGGTCCCCCTACAGTCTGCAGGCCAGGAGCTGAAGCTGCCATGTGGCGCTGGCTGGGTGTGCCGGCATCTTAGCGGTTTCTCACCCCGGGGGCAAAAGCCACGCACTCCCACTTAGTGGATCCCAAAGTCCAGACTGCTCTGACCTCTCACTTTGTCCTTTGCATCTATGTGTTGATAATTCTAGAAAGGGCCACAGCTGCTGCTGATCTGGAGTCCCTTTGGCTGGTCAGGCCTGCCCTGGGGCTAAAGCCTTGGCGTGGGGCTGGGCTTGGCTCCCAGAGCACTGTGCTGGCCGACTCCTGCTTGCCTGCTGGGCTGTCCTTAGTGGGAGGTTTGTTTATCTGTGTCATTTTGTGGGTTCTGCATTTCCAAAGTTTGTTCAGAGTCCCCTTTTTACATTCATTGGAGAAGGTGGATGCCGGAGCCACTGGGAGGTCCTGCTTCTACTCCGCCCAGTAGGAATGTTTCAAATGACTCAATAATTGAATTTTCATCTTTTTTTTCATTGATGATTATACTCAGATTTGCATGGTATGTAATTTTTGGGTTTTCTCTTGAATTCCCTTGTTGTTCAGAATATATTATTCTAATCCCTTCTGAAATTTCCTTTGGATACAAAATATGTTCATTTGTGTTCATGCAGTTTTATTCACTTCCTTTATATTAGACTTTTTTCTTAGAATTAATTTTTCATCCTTTTTAATTTTTAAATTTAATTAAATAGTCTTGGAGTTTGCCCACTCTTTGCTTTTGTCTTTTCCATTCTTTTGTCTGATGTTACCTATGGATCCTTTCAATTGGTGCTTTGATTTTTTTTTCAGAAGTCATGCATAGTTTTATTATTTTTATATCCTGATATTCAGGTTTTTTCATTTTTCTTATTTTGGGGAGGCCTATAAATCTCTTCTGCTTTGTCCATTTCTAGTTTCATCTAAGTTGTCTCTAAATCATATAAGTTAGTCAATTCTCATGCAAGCTTTCCTTCAGACTTTTTTTAGCCTCTCCTACTTTTCATTTTTTGTGTGTGGCAATACTGCTTCTAATTTTCAGTTATCTTGTTTCATAGTGTTTTGCAATCTAGTTTGTATCATAAATCTCTCTTGTCCTCAGCTGCCTTTTCTTTCTGCCTGACATTTATATACAATTTTCTGACTAATGTGGTTTCTAAACTCTTTTGATCTCTTCATTGTGGCACCTCTTTTACACTGATAGAATAGGTGAAGGAAATTTAAGTAAACAAATTAATTTCTTCTTTACACTTGTAGTTTGTGGTGGATATTTCTGGTTTATTTTGGGTTTCATTCCATTATCTTTTGGTCAATTTTTGTTTTACAGTAACATGCTTCAGTTGTAACTTTTATGCTTTAAAAATATCTTTTTTTTTCTTTTTGGGGGTCAGTTTGGGATTAAGTGACTTGCCCAAAATCACATGGCTATTTTTTGTGTTAAGTGTCTTAGGCCGGATCTGAACCCAGGTCCTCATGACTCCGGGGCTGGTGATCTATTTACTGTGCCACCTAGCTGCCCCAAAATATCTTAATACAATGAATTATAATGCCTACCATATTATTTTACTCTCTGGGGAGATATTTTTCATTGTGATCTTATCCACTATAACATAATCTCTCTTAAATATGAAACTAAACTACTTTTCTACCAGATTATGTGTCACCTCTCAGGAGACCTCTTCTCATTCTATATCTGTGATTCTCTAATCCTTCATATTTTAGGCCTCCTATATATTGCGACTAAATGGTTTAATAAAATCTTTTTTTGTTTTGTTTTGTACTTCCAAGTTTTTTTTTCTTCTTAATATATCAGGGTTTAAAGACATAATATTACATTTTGGTAGAGCATGGCAATCACAAATAAAAGAATTACAGTTCAGCATCTAGCCCAAATTTCATTCATTGTATAGACAGAAAAAATTCTTAGTAAACATCTTTTAGTGTAAGGCAAAATTTATCAATTTTATCTCAAAATTTCTTTTCATTGAAATATCAGATCTTATATACAAAAAAAAATCCTTTCCCTTACATTCAAGATAAACTTGACTTTATTATCGGCATCATTCTCTTTCTTTAAAAGCATATAGTAGTTCTTCTGGTGCCAAGCTGGTGGAGTGAGGAAGGAACCCTCTGAAACTCTCCCAAATTTCCCTCCAAATAAGTAGAACACTGCCTCAGAATTGATGTAGGAGCAGACAAGCATCTTATCTGCCAGCCAGGGAAGATCTGTCTTCCTGAGGAGAAAGGGGAGCAAGGTTCAAGAGGAGCAGCAGCAGCCAGCCTCATGGGAGGGAAATTGCAGCAGAGCTCCAAGCCTAGGGCCGTCCACCAGAGAGCCTCACCCTACTGCAAACTAGCAGACCCCTGTGCAAATGGGTAGTCTGTGAATCACAGCAAGGCCCCATTCCAGTGACCCCACCCCAGCATAAACCACCAGTGAGATCTTGACTCCATTGCTGAACAGTAGTGAAGCCGCCGCCCCACACCCACTTTGAGCTGCCAACATCAAGACCCTGTCCCTGGGACCTACCAGCAGAGAGACACTGCAGGCTAGCAGCACAGCCCTAGCCCTAGGGAAGATCAACAACAATATCCTTTCTTTAGGAGCAGTCACTAGAAAGACTCTGTCACCATAGCAAACCAGCAGCAAGGCATCACCCCTGTAGCAGGCCAGAAACTAAACCCCACACCCAAGGGACAACAGTGGGGAAGACCCAACCCCTATGCAAGCCAGAAGGGAAGACTACCCTCCAGAGAAAGCAAGCACCTAAACCCTGAAGCCCAGTGAACACAAAAGTAAGACCCAGGGCCCAACACAAAAAGTATTACAACAGTGTAGTATTGGAGCTCAGCTCTCATATTAGAAACATCAAATCACTAAAAAAAGACAGAAAACATAAGTAAAAAAGCAAAAAAGGGCTTGACTTATAGGGAGGATCAAGGAGTAAACTTGGGAGAGAACAATAGTAGTTTGAGGCTACATGTGAAGCCTTAAAGAAAAATGTAATCTGGTCTCAGGCCCAAAACGAATTCCTGGAAGAGCTTAAAAAAGATTTTAAAAAGCAAATTAAAGAAGTAGAAGAAAAATTGTGAAAAGCAAGTGATGCAAGAAAATCATGAAAAAAAAGTCAGATGGGAAAAGATATACAAAAATTTACCAAGGAACAAAAACTTCCTAAAAAAAAATTTTGGCCAAATGGAAAAAGTAGTACAAAAGCACACGGAAGCAAATAATTCCTTAAAAATTAGAATTGAACAAGGAGAAAGTAATGACTCTGTTGAGACATCATGATATGATAAGACAAAATAAAAAAAGTAAAAAACGAGAAGAAAATGTTACATTTCTTCTTGGAAAAACAACTGACCTAGAAATTAGATCCAGGGGAGATAATAAAAGAATTATTGGGCTATCTGAAAACCAGAATCAAAAAAATGGGGGGCGAAGGGGGGCCTGGAAAACATATTTCAAGACATTTATCAAAGAAAATGACCCTGATTTATTAGAACCAGAGGTCAAAATAGAAATTGAAAGATATAAAAATCTCACAACCAAATGTAGAAAAACAGAAATAGTAGCCACATCCTTTTCAGATCATAATGTAATAAAAATTACACTCAATAATGGATGATGGAAAGAGATTAAAAATTTACCAACTTTTTTTTTCTTTTTTAAGCAATTGGGGTTAAGTAACTTGCTCAAGGTTACACGGCCAGTTATTTCTGGGTGTGGTGCTGAGTGTCTGAGCCTGGGATTCGATCTCCAGGTTATCCTGACACTGGAGCCAGTGCTCTTACTTGCTGAGCCACCTGGCCGCCCCTAAGAGATTAAAAATTAATTGGAAATTAACCTAATCCTAAGGAGCAAGTGGATCAAAGAAGAAATAAAAAAAAACAGTTGATAATTTCATTAAAGAAAATGACAAAAGTAAAACAACATATCAAAATTTATAGGATGCAAAGTGGT
This sequence comes from Petaurus breviceps papuanus, assembly GCF_028583685.1. Taxonomy (NCBI): domain Eukaryota; kingdom Metazoa; phylum Chordata; class Mammalia; order Diprotodontia; family Petauridae; genus Petaurus; species Petaurus breviceps. Next base: position 4,125,082 of record NW_027187289.1, read on the forward strand.
ATTTAGAGGGAAATTTATATCTCTAATCGCTTACATCAATAAAACAGAGGAAAAGCAGATCAATGAATTGAGCATGCAACTAAAAAAAATCAGAAAAAGAACATTTTAATATCCCCAATTGAACACCAAAATGGAAATCCTCAAAATCAAAGGAGAGGTTAATAAAATTTAAAGTAAGAAAACCCTTGAGCTAATAAATAAAACTAGAAGCTAGTTTTATGAATAAAGCAATAAAAGAGATAAACTGTTGGTTAATTTGTTTTCAATAAGGAAAGAAGAAAACCAAATTGTTAGTATCAAAAATTAAAGGAGTGAACCCACTACCAATGAAGAGGAAATTAAGAGAATTGTTAAGAGCTGTTTTGATCAATTATATGCCAGTAAATTTGACAATCTAGAAACGGAGGAATAACTACAAAAATATAAATTATTCAGGTTAACAGTAAAAACAATATAGTTAAATAACCCAATATTAGAAAAAAAAATTGAAGAAGCCACCAAGGAACTATTTAAGAAAAATTTCCCAGGACCAGATGGATTCACATGTGAATTCTACCAAACTTTTAAAGAACATTTTGTCCCAATACTATATAGACTATTTGGAAAAATAGGCCAAGAAAAGGAATCCTACCATGTTCCTTTTATGACATGAATATGGTGCTGAAACCTAAAGCAGGAAGAACCAAAGCAGAGAAAGAAAATTTTATACCAGTTTCTCTAATAAATATTGATGAAAAAATTTTAAATGAAATATTAGCAAAGAAATTACTGCAGTATATCACAAGGATCATACACTATCACCAGGTGGGATTATGCCAGGAATGCAGGACTGGTTCAATATTAGGAAAGTTATTAGTATAATTCTATATCAATAACAAAACCCAAGGATATCATATCATTATCTGAATAGATGCAGGGAAAGTCTTTGAAAAAATACAGCAAGCATTCTTATTAAAAGCACAAGAGAGCACAGGAATAAATGGAGCATACTTTAAAATGATAAGTACTCTTTTATCTAAAACCATTGTCAGGTATTATCAGTAATATGAATAAGCAAGAAACCTTCCCAGCACAATCAGTGGTAAAGGAAAGATGCCCTTCACCACTTCTCTTATTCAATATTGTACTAGAAATGTTAGCTACAGCAATAAGAGAAGAAAAAGAAATTGAAGGATTTAATATAGGCAGTGAGGAAATAAAACTATCACTCTTTGCAGATAATATGATGTTATACTTAGAAAATCTGAGAGAGATCCCAGTAATTTCAACCTACTTGAAATTATTAACAATTATAGCAAAGTTGCAGGATACGAAATAAACCAACATAAATCATCATCATCTATATATTATCAACAAAATCCAGCAGCAAGAGATAGAGAAATTCCTTTTAAAATAACTGTAGACAATATATAGTACTTAGAAGTCCACCTTCCAAGATTAAATGAGGAATTATGTGAACAACTATAAAACACTTCTCACACAAATAAAGTCAATTTTAAACAATTGGAAAAATATTAATTACTCATGCATAACCTGATCCATTATAAGAAAAATGAGAATTCTACCTAACTTAATCTGTTATTTTCAGTGCCATAAGAACTATCAAAAACTTATTTTATAAAACTAGACAATATAATAACAGAATTCATCTGGAAGAGCAAAATGCTCAAGGATATCAAGGCAATCAATGAAAACAAGTAAGAGAAGATGGTCTAGCAGTACCACATTTCAAATTGCATTATAAAGTGGTAATTGTCAAAACAATCTAATACTATTTAAGAAACAGAGTGGTAGATAAGTGGAATAGATTATGTGCAAATTACATCATAGTAAATGACCATAGTATCTAGTATATAATAAACTCAAGAATCCAAGCTTTTGGATTCATTTGACAAAAACTGCTAGGAAAACTAGAAAACAGTATGGCAGGACCTTGGTATAGACCAACATCTCACATAGTATATAAGATAAGGATAAAATGAGTACATGATTTACACATAAAGGGTGGATATCATAAGCAAATTAAGAGAGCATGGAATATTTTATGGATAAAGGAAAAATTTAGGACCAAAGAAGATATAGAGAAGATTATAAAATGTAATAGATAGCTTTGATTGTATAAAATGTAAAAGTTTTTACACCAGCAAAACCAATGCAACCCAAATTATAAGGCAAGCAGAAAACTTGGGAGGAAATTTTGCAACAGATATCTCTGATAAAAGCCTCATTTCTCGAATATATAGAGAAGTGATTCAAATTTATAAAAATGTAAGACATTCCCAAGTTAATAAATGGTCAAAGGATATGAACAGGCAGTTTTTAGACAGAGAAATAAAAATTGTATAGTCTTACAAAAAATGCTCTAAATCACTATTGATTAGCAAAATGAAAATTAAAACAACTCTGAGGTACCTCCTCACAGCTATCAGAGTGGCTAATATGAGACAAAAGGAAGATGGATGTGGGAAAACTGGAACACTAATATGCTGTTGGTGCAATAATGAACTGGTCCATTTAGAAGTATGCCCAACAAACTATAAAATTGTGCATTCCTTTTGATCCAGCAAAACTGCTAAGTCTCTTTCCCAAAGACATCCTCAAAAAAGGGTACGCGTTCTATTTGTACAAAAAATATTTATTAGCAGCTTTTTGTGGTGGTTATGAATTGGAAATAAAAGGGATGCAAATTAGCTAAGGAATGGCTAAACAAGCTGTGGTATATGATTGTAATGGAATATTATTGTTCTATAATACATGAAAAGCAGGACGATTTCATAAAATCCTGGTAAAGACTTACATTAATTGATGCATAGTGAAGTTAACAGAATGAGAAGAACTTTGTACACAGTAACAGCAATATTGTTCAGTGAAGAATTGTGAATGACTTAGCTGTTCTGAACAATACAATGATCCAAGACAGTCCTAAAGGACTAATGTTGAAGCATACTGTTTGCCTCTAGAGAAAGAACTGATATTGATTGACTGTAGACTGAAGCATGCTGTTTTTCACTTTCTTTCATGTTTTCTCTTTTATTTGAGTCTTGTACAGAATGACTAATATGAAAATGTTTTACATAATTGTACATGTACAACTTCTATCTGATTGCTTACTATCTCAGGGAGGAGGAGGGGGAGGAGGGAAAAGCAGGGAGGGATGGGATTTGGAATTCAAAGCTTTAAATAAAATTGTTTAAAAAATTAAAAATTTTTAAAAATGTTAAAAATAATAGACACATAGGTTATTAAAAAAAGCATGTAGTAGTTTTTCCCACCCTTTCATTTCATTGGCTGAAGACAGACACCTGAGGGTGCATTTGACAGCTTTCTCTTAGGTAGTCATTTAAAAATGTGGTTAAAAATACTATCTTTTCTCATTTCATTACAAGGAGAAGTTGTTTCATTTGTAAACTTTAATAAATACTTGTTTGTGTTCTTAGTAACTTGTGATCAAAGGAAAAATTCTATATGTATGTGTGTGTATTTTTACATATATTTGTATATGTACATATACATATATAAAATTATGTACATATATACTTATCCATATACACACATACATTGTCTCTGAAATGATCAGAGTTCTAATGTCTTTCAAAGTTGTTTTCCTCTATAATGTTATTTTACAAATTGTTCAATTTTTGTTTAGTTTCTTCTGTATCAGTTCATAGAGGTTTTCCCACTTTGAAATTGTACATTTCATAATTTCTTATGGCACAAATATTTTATATTCATATAACACAGACTGTTTAAACATTGCTCAGTTAGTTTGCAATTTTTGGCTCCCCTGAAAAAAAGATATGCAGATTTTTGGTATAGATGCTGTAGATATTTTTTACATAAAGATCCTTTTTTTCTTTCTTTGATTTCTTTGGGGCCCTAGGCATAATAATGTTATACCTAGTTCAAATGACATGTGCATTTTTGTGATTTTAGTTTTAAACTGCTTTCTAGAATAGCAGAACTAGTTCATAGCTCCACCATGAGTGTACCCGTTTTCCCATAGCTCTTCTGATACTTGTTACTTTTCTATTTTGTTATCTTGGTATGAAATGGAACTTAAGAGTTGCTTTAATTTGCATTTCTCTCTTTTGTAGTTTTGAGAGCATTTTATAATTTTGATCACTTAGATTTCTTCTTTTAGAAATTGCCTCTTCATATATTTTAACCATTTATGTATTTGGGAACTTTCATGTACTTGAAATTTTATGTATCTTGGATATGAGACCTTATTTAGAGAAATAAGTTGCAATGAATTTTATCCCTCAATTGACCATCTAATTTTTACTATTACTGCAATGTTCGATTTCTCTTGAGGCAGTTTGTATAATATTCTAATTAAATGATACATTTAGGGTGGAGAATGAAACATGTTTATATATGCAGTCAATGAGGAATTTCTTGCCTGCACATGCATATTTGTTATAAGGAATTTGTAGAAGGGAAAGAAAATAGATTTCTGTTTATTATAAAATTGTGAGGGGGGTTTTAAATCGAGATTGGAGAGGTGTTTTAGATATAGAATATTGTATTAATTTTAGATGATATCATTATATTGTTAGTTTGACTTTATTTTACTTTGTCACCAGAGATCTCCTTAGAGTGGTGTAATTTGTAAATGTTTTTATGTTTTAAAAAAAAGTCACATCAATAAAAATTAAAAGAAAAACAATCTTTTTTGTTAAGAGCTTGACAGATGAATCCTATACCCCCCCCCAAATTTTTTTTGTGCATGTGTCACCAGTATCTCATTTCCTTTGCAAATCTGGGAAATAACCTCCATTTCATACTGTTGTATTTTTTTAAGCCTAATAGTAATATTTCTAGAGTTTTTACTTCTGTTTTAAACCCTTTTTATTACACAGTCATGTTATTGACTATGACTGCAGTCACCTTGTGTTTGTTGGTATGACTGAAAAAGCTAATCAATATATATTCTTTTTACCCTATGCCCATATAAAAAGTATTTCATAATTGTGATCTATTGCTAATTTGTAGAGTGTGTAACTATTTGATGTTGTCAGATGCACAATATGCTTAAAAGAGCTACTCCATTTTTAATTTTTATATTCCAAATTGCTACTGATGTTTCAAAGCTGTTCACAGCTATGCAGTGTTGTTTCGAGCTTTTCTCACATACTCTTTTTTTTAAATCTTTTTTTTATTATTAATTTGTTTGTTTCCTTTTAGTTTACAGGATTCAATTCCACAATTCCTTGAGTTTCACATTTTGTCCCGCTACCTCCTCTCCCTCCCATGGCGGCTTATAGTCAAGAACAGGATCTGTAAATACTTTCACATTATACATTAGTCAGGTTATAAGGACAGATTGTACCAGCTGGAATGAAAAATGGTAAAGAGGACATAAAACCAAATAAGAGAAGGAAAAAGATCAGGTATTTTGTTTCCACCTCGATATAAACTTAGTTCTTTCTAGTTCTTTCTCTGGATGCACATATTTCTCTCCATCATGAGTCTTTTGGGATTGACTTATATCACTGCATTGCTGAGAGGAGTCCAGTCTATCAAAGTTGGTCATCACACATACGTTTTGTCTGTAATTGTGTACAAATTTCTCCTGGTTCTACTCTTCTCACTCTGCATCAGTTTTTTCTCACTCAGCATCAGTTCACATACTCTTATTAAAGTATTTTTCTAGTCTTACATTTCAGTTTTCTAAACAACAGGTATTCAGGTATCTTGCTGCCACCATTTTTTTTTCAATCACTTTCATCCATTCATTTTTTTTTAAGCAATTGGGGTTAATAACTTGCTCAAGGTTACACGGCCAGGTGTTTCTGGGTGGGTGCTGTGTCTGAATCCAGATTCGATCCCAGGTTACCCCGACTCTGGGGCCGGTGCTCTTACTCGCTGTGCTTCCTGGCCGCCCCGATCCATTCATTTTTATATTAATTTTTTTCCCCATGTTTCAATAGCATGTTGTTATACCTGTGTATGGAAATAGATTACCATGTATGGAAATAGATTAATTTCCAATATTTAATTCTGCAAAAGAGCTAGGATCATCAAATCCATTCTCATTTTATAAAGGAGAAATCTCCAGACATTAAGTGGCCACTGGCCAGTCCCAGGGCTGAATGTAGATAAGAATAGTGACTTCTGTTCAGGATTAAATTAAACTTGCTTACATGTGCTTTCCACTTCTGATTGTGATAACTGTGTCATTATACCAGTATTCAAGGCCAAGCACTTTTAACTTCTTTATGTTATAATTTACTCCCCCAAAGTATCTTGTTTACTATCAGGTATTTTGATCTACAAATGTACTGATTAGCCCTGCCCAAGTACATTAATACATTATGGTCCTTTCTGTTGAAATATCAATAGATTTGTAAAGATTCATTTAATGAAGTATTCTTTCTTGGTGAACTATGTTGAAAATTGATAGATTAGTATCTTTAAGTTGAATGTGAAATTTCTCAGTGTTCTTTTTCATTTTTGTAAGACAAAATTAGGAACATGGTACTGGCTTTCTCAGGAAATAAAAGTATATTATTATGTTTATACTCTATTTGTAATTTTGGGAGCCATTTAAATAAATGTTAAATACTGACATGACAAGAATTCTCTTTCTTATGTTTATTAGTAATCAGTTCATCTCATCATTTCATAATTGCCATTTTAATTTTAGGGATAGGGACTGGCCCTACAATTTAATTGACAATGGGAACTTTAAGAAGAAGAAATTCCATCATTGATGAAGATTGGCACTTTCAGTATATTTGGAAAATAGAAAATATTCTTTTTCTAATTTTTTTCACTTTTAATTAGTGTGAAAGAGAAATTATTTCTAATCTACTACTAGTACTTCAGAGCAATTCAGAAGTATCAACATTCATGAATTGTGCTTTTGAGCATACAATATTAAAAAAAAAGGTATAACAAATTCTGTGAGAGTGTATTAGCTATATTCTACATTCCCCCCCCCCAAAGTGAACCATTTGATTGAATTTGATTCTTGTAATTTAGACTGACTGTTGTTTATTCTGTGCTCTTTTGGTTACATTATTGAGGGCAAGGTTGGGTGTGAGTAAAGGAAATTTTATAAAAAGAAGTAGTTTCACCATGACTCAGGAGTAGTATGCTGCTCTTGGGAGATTTACGGACTTAAGAAAGCACTTGATTCACTTCTAAAATAACCTGTACATTTTAATTATTATGATAAGAAAATCCTTTTTATTTCTTAAATTATAAACAGATGATCCTACTAATAATTAGAATGTTAAACTATGATATTGAAACATCAGGGTAGAGAGAGACACACACACAGATACAGGGTAGAGAGAGACACACACACAGAGAGATACACAGAAAGAGACAGAGAATTCAGTTAATTACTTAGAATGGTATCAGCTAAATTAATAAATAGCCTTTCTTCAGTCCAATTCCATCTTGCAAGAGGCCAAATTCCTAGTTAAGTCAGAATTACCCATTATAGGGTTTACAGAAATGATGGCTTTGCCAAAGTCCAGACTTTATTCCAGACAGTTGCCTAGGGGAATCAGCAACTCAAAGTTAAGGCCCCTTTGTGACTGAGCCTCAAGAGAATGAAAGAACCTGCTAGGACCTGAATTTTGGAAAGCATTTCTGGGTTTGTTGAACCAGGGAGGGGAAGGGAAAGAGGAAGAAACTTCTCTGAGGACCCTGTCTTCATCCCATGGGGGATGGGAGCATTGCTAAGTGTCCTAATGGAAGGTGCTGGAAAAAGTTCATTGTCTTAATGTAAATCTCCCCCCTTTTTTTGCTTTTTACTTACTCTGAAATTCCATGAATTAGATAAATGTTCATCTCTCTTTTAAAATCTATATACTACTTGCAGTCATACCTTAGAATGGATCCAAATGAGACTCTTACTAGCTGATTTCAGCAGCATTGCTGGGGAGGGGAAGAATGCTACTAAATTTGAAGTTTCTACCCATTTGAGGAGACAGGTCTCTTGTTTTTTTTTTTTTTAAATAGAGGATATCATGAAGGTATTTCTAAATATCAGGAGGTATAAGGCCCATCATAGAAAAGGGATTCATAAAAACACTTCAAGAATAACTTTGGCCACTTTGAAATTTTTCTAGTGTTATCCTAACCACTTCACTTTATAAGATGGAAGGGAAGATAATATTTATAGGGGTTCTCGGGGCATTACAGACAAGAGTTTCTCTCTTCAGAAAACACAATCTTTCATCCTACTAAAAATGCTAGTTAGATTATGAGGAAAATAAACCTGCCCCTGTTCATCCTACTGAGATTGGGAGGGGAGAATATTCTGTGAATGAGAAGATCAACTTGCTTCCATCTATCACACATGCTACCTGACCTTACTGAAGAAACTTTCCCTTTTTGTTCTTCTCTAACCTGCAGGGGGCCATGGAAATCATGTAGGACTCTGGGTAAGGATCTTAGGGCAGGTTTCTAGGAAAAACACAGTCTCTACGGAAGAGCCATTTAAAGTGGTATATAGGTATTTACGCAGGGAAGAGGGAATATTTAGGGTTGCTCCCAAATGCTCCCTTTTATCTTATGCTCCATGGCATTAGTATTAGTATCTTTTGGAGAGTCAGTATTGCATTACATATGGCAATCAAGCAGTCAATCAACAAACAAGCATTTATTAAGGCTCCTATGTGCCAGGAACTGTTGTAGATACTAGGGCACAAAGAAAAAAATGAAAAAAAATTCCTCCTCTAAAGGAACGTAACTTCTGCATCTACACTTTTATCAGTTTTGGATGTTATAGTCTTTTGTCAGTTCTGGGCTTGTCAGAAATTCAAATTTTCTTAAGTCTATATATATATGTGTGTGTGTGTGTGTGTGTGTGTGTGTGTGTGTGTGTGTATATATATATATATACTCACACACGTATGTGTATAAAATAAATTGTAAGTGACTATTTTATATATTCATATATATTCAAATATTAAATATATATTATATATATATTCAGCTTAAAACTGTGTCTTTTCTCTGGGTTCGGTAGAGTGACAGTTTCTTCTACAATCTGTCTACTTCCAGAATTATATGTTTTCTGTTTCTTCTTTCTTACATTTTGGGTGGTTGCATATTGTAGTATTTCAGAGATCTTTTGGTTTGTGAGGCTAGCATAGCACATAGAGGAATATTTACTTCTTGCTAGGCACTCTTGCCAAATTTTTGTTGGTCAGTGCCAACTGAAGAGTAATTCCTATGTATAATCACTCTAAATGACTAAGCTTTTCATAGACAAGGTTAACATAATCTCAAATTATAACTCACAGTTGTAGTTAATTATACTTTCTCTACAAAAAATTGCTATTAAAAGCATTTCACATTAGTAAAAATTCTAAATATTTGCGGAACATTTCAGTCTTGTTACAATTAGAACAAAATTTAAAGGCATAAAAGCCTCAGCATAATCTGGTCCAGTTCTTTGCAAACAATAGGAAAGAATAAATGGCTTTTGAATTTGTTTGAATTGAATTATATATTCTTTCCTTTATCCATGATGCTTTTTAGGAAAATATTTTCCCTTTTCAAAAGGGATTTCCCATCAAATATTGTAAATGAACACAAGCTTAGTTTCTTTGCTAATCTCCTAGTCTTCTGCCTTATTTTCAAAATTGCTTTTGACTTTATAATCAGATTAGATACTTTTTGTTAATGATTAAAAAAATTTAAACAGAACATAGCTAGTTTCTTTTTTTTTTCCTTTTTGGAGGGGGGAAGGCAGGGCAATTGGAATTAAGTGACTTACCCAAGGTCACATGGCTAGTAATTGTTAAGTGTCTGAGGTTGGATTTGAACTGAGGTCTTCCTGACTCCATGGCTGGTGCTACCTAGCCGCCCCCATAGCTAGTTTCAATCAAGGATGGGTCAACATATTCCTTGCTTTTACCAACTGCCAGTTCCAGAATCTTGCTCTATCAATTATGTTTCAAAAGCATAGAAATTTAATATTAATTTTCTTTATATTTCACTAAAATATCTTTGCATTTCTGTGTGCTTTGCATATTTTAGGCCCTTAGTTATGGTTGTTGTAATGAATTAAATGCTGTATCTCTGCAAACTCTTTTGCTTCAGAGGACAAGCAGTCTAATTATGATATATTTTCTTATTCTCATTGGTATCATCGACTTTCCTCTTATTTCTCTAAAAGATTTTACAGTGTGGCTTCATATTTTTGATAAAAAATAATAATGCAGTCTCTTTTAAAATATATCTCTCTTTAAAATTTTTTATTCTAAAATTAAACACCAAAAAAAATTTAATTTCATTCTTGTAGCAGAGCTGAAAAGAGTACTCTACACTGAATTATAATTCTCTTTCACACTGCTTACTTTTTAAAAAAGTTTATAATAAAAACTACTTTTTACTTTCAAAACTGCTTTTCTGTACTTTTTAAACTTCCTTCTGTTATATTTTGTGTATTTAAAAAACTGCTTCCGTGGCCCTCTTTTTTTTTTTTAACAGTATTGCTAATCCTTTCATCACCCTTAACTAGTTTCCCTCCCATTAAGGAAGAGGAGAAGGGGGGACCTTGTAGCAAATAAGCATGGTCAAGCAAAACTTATCCATCCAGTGGCCCCAGGTGTGTGTGTGTGTGTGTGTGTGTGTGTGTGTGTAGGTGAAGAAAGAGAGAGAGAGAGAGAGATGGTAGATGGGGGGAAGAGGGAGAGGGAAAGAGATGGTATGTGTGTGTATATATGTGTATATATTTAGAGGAGCAAAAAAAGAGAAAAATTAGTTATATATGTAAATGTATACATTTTGGCCACTGCATGGTTAGGTTTTACTTGGCCACATTTATTTATTGCAAGGTCCCGTCTTGGTTAAAGGGGAAGAAATATATATGTGTGTGTATACACATATGTACACATGTGTGTATATACACACATATATGTGTGTGCCTTTGTACCATCAGTCCACCTCCTCTTTGTTAGAGCTGAGTAACATGCTTTACCACAGACTCTCTGGAAACTAGTTGTTACTTTCATCAGAATTATTACATCTTTCAATGTTGTTATTTTGACAGTGTTGTTGTTTTTGTATATATTGCTCTCCTGTTTCTGCTCGATTTACTCTGCATAAATTCACGTTATCCAGCATTCTCTAAAATCATCTTTCTTGTCATTTTTTTTGTGGTGCAATAATATTTCTCATTACTGTCATTTTATTTAGCCATTTCCCTAATGTCTAAGAGATAGTAAGCAATCTAAGGCATTCCATTAGATTCTGGTTGATATGGAAGCATTATAAGAGATATTTGATAAAAAAATATTTTTCCCAGGTTCCCTTTTTTCCTTTAATCTTAAATACCTCAATTTTGCTTGTTCAAGAACTTGACAGTTTCTTCTAATTAATATAATCTGTTTTTACTTTTTAAAATTTACTCTATCCTTGGTAAATAAATAATTCATCTACCCATGTTTATGAAAAGTATATGATTGGTTTCCTTTCTGATATTTTCATGGTATCTGATATTCCAGTCATGTTTCCATTTTGTATTTATTGCATTTTGTAGTTTATCAATTATATGTTATTGATATCCATTATTTCTGATTCTTCCTTTTCTTGTATGTTTTTTAAAAAATGAATACTAAATTGTTTTGAAGATTGTTTCCTTATAATGCAGTTTGAGTGACACAAATTTGTCTGGAATAGCTAACATATCAAATGGAAGGGTTCAGAAAGATTTTGGCATAGTAGAACACCAGACTGAATCTTATAAGATAAAATGGTCAAATATAGTAGAGATAGGGCAGCCAGGTAGCACAGCGAGTAAGAGCGCCGGCCCCAGTGTCAGGATGACCTGGGGATCGAATCTGGGCTCAGACACTTAGCACCCACCCAGAAACACCTGACCGTGTAACCTTGAGCAAGTTACTTAACCCCACTTGCTTAGGGGTGGCCAGGTGGCTCAGTGGGTAAGAGCATTGGCCTCAGTGTCAGGATGACCTGGCGATCGAATCCGGGCTCAGATACTTAGCACCACACCCAGAAATAACTGGCCGTGTAACCTTGAGCAAGTTACTTAACCCCAATTGCTTTAAAAAAAATGTAGTAGAGATAATTTTAATATCTCATACTTGAATTTAAGAAATTACTTTCCTCAATATAAGGTAGGATATAAAGTGACTGCACAGGGTTTTATCTCAAAAAGATCTAAAACATTTATTAGTGTCTATTATTTGCTAGGCACTGTGCTGGGGAGACAAAAAGAGGCAAAAGACAGTTTTTGCCCTTAAGATTTATATCTTTAATATGAATTATATGAGTGAACAGTGTGAAAAGGCTTCTAAGAAAGATTTCACAGGGCTATAGCATCACAGAGTTAGAGGTAGAAGCGATGTCATATGCTTTCTAATCCAGCATCCTTTTTTTTAATGCAATTGGGGTTGAGTAACTTGCTCAAGGTTACACAGCCAGTTATTTTGTGTGGGTGGTAAGTATCTGAGGCTGGAACCAATCCCAGGTCTCCTGACTCTAGGGCCAGCGCTCTTACTCACTGCGCCACCTGGCCACCCCATCCAGCATCCTTTTTTACAGATGAAGAGACTGAGATTCAGAGAGGCTAATTCAGTTGCCCATGATCATAAACTGGAAAAAGTCAGAGGCACAGTTTGAAGACAGATCATTATAACTCCAAGTTCACTCTTCAGTGATACCTCTTCTTAGCTTCTAAAAACGACTTTCTTTATGAAACACTTGATTAGACCACCTTTGAAGTGCTATGCTCAGATTTGGTTGCTAGATTTTAAGAAGGAAATTGCTGAGTTGTGAGGTTTTCAGAGTAGCACTTGTTGAAAAATTGTCAATTGCTTGCCATGTGAAGATAAACTGAAAGGACTAGGAATGTTTTACTTGGAAAAGATGGGATTTAAGGGCAGTGTAGTGATGATCTTTGAGTAGTTGAAGAGTTATTACTTGATAGATAATTAGACTTATTCTTTTAGCTTAAAAGGGATGAAATTGGAGCAATCTGAATAAGCTGTAGAGATAGCTATACATTTAGTTTTGATATAAGGAAAAGGTACATACTTTTGGAGAGCTCTAATTTTTAAGAATTTGTGGAATCCCTACCATTTAAGATTTTGAAGCAAAGGTTGAATGGCCATTTGTCAGCTGTTTATGGAGGGTATCTGGCCATTTATTTTCTCTTTATTCAGATTATCCTTCTACAATTTGTAGAGGGAATCCTGGCATAGCTAGTTTTAGATGCCTTCTGTGATGTCCTTTCCATTGTTGCAATTCTGTGATCTTATAAAAGATGAACATGTTGGTGTGAAGGACAGATCAAAGCCAGGAAAGAATGGTAGTTTAGAGAGTAAATAGATGGCTGTTAAAACAATCTAGTGAAGTTTTGGACTAGTATTCTTGGCTATAGTTATTTAAAGAGGTTTAAATATAAAACAACTGGAAGGGAAAAATTTTGCAGGTAATTTAAGAACCACAGACACAAACAGTATGAATTGGGCACTGATCAGATATGAGATAAGATATGCCACTAACTTGTCATCCATGTAATACTGGAAGAATGGTCGATGTAAAGAAAGAAACATTGTGCAACTAAATCTTGGTAAGGTATCCTAAATCCATAAGTATTATAGAATTACTGTTCTATGTTTATGTGACTTTTAGTCTTTGTGCTCTGTTTAGCAATTCATGTCTGCAATTCCATCTGCATTTATCCTTTGTGTTTTTGAGTACCTTTAGTTGTTAGACAATTTTTCCTTATCAAACCTGCATTTGTGGCTATGTAGAAATGAAGGAGGTGAATGACAACCCTTCAATTGACTGAAAAATTGTAATCTCATCTTTCTTAAGTCTTTACCTTCTTAGGTCATTTCCAGGCAAAATATTTGCATTTTCTTCAACTAATCCTTATATAAGGATTTTTTTTTTTTCATTTAATATTTATTTATTTATTTCTCAATTACATATAAACTAAAAAATTTTAAATTCATTTAAAAAATTTTGAGTTCCAAAATTTCTCTCTTTCCAGTTTGATATAGATTATATATTAACAGTCATGCAAAACTTACTTCCAAATTAGCCATGTTGCTAAAAAATAAAAAAGGAAAACACAAGAAAAATAAGAATGATAAGGAAAGTTTTTCTTAAAAAGTATGTTTCATTTATTATACAATTTATATTGTATTTATACAATGTCAGTTCCTTCTCTGCAGGTGAATAGCATTTTTCATCATAAATCCTTCAGAATTGTTTTGTAGCATTGTATTGCTGAACATAACTACGTCATTCCATTTGATCATCCTACAATATTGCTTTTACTGTGTACGGTGTTCTTTTGGTTGTGCTCATTTTACTTTGCATTCTGTCATTGAAGTCTTCTCCTGGTTTTCCTCAAAGCATCCTTCTCATCATATCTGCTACAACAATGATAATCCATCACCATCACATACCACAACTTGTTCAGCCATTCCCCAATTGATGGGCATTTCCTCAATTTCCAATTCTTTGCCACCAGAAAGAGTGCTATAGAGAACCTTTCCATTTTCCTTTAAAAAAATTTTTTTTAAATCTTTTTTGCTTACAACCTACTGGGGTTATTGCTGGGTCAAAGGGTGTGCACAATTTTTTAGCCTTTTGGGCATAGTTCCAAATTGTTCTCCATAGTGGTTAGATCAGTTTACAACTCCACCAACAGTGTATTAGTGTCCCAGTTTTCCCACACCTCTCCAACATTTTTCATTTTCCTTTTCTGTCATATTAGCCAATCTGATAGGTGTGAGAGTACCTCAGAGTTGTTTTAATTTTCTCTGATAAGTAGTGATTTAGAGTGCATTTTCATAAGAGATAGCTTTGATTTCTTTGTCTGAAAACTGCCTGTTCATCTCCTTTGACCATTTATCATTTGGGGAATGACTTGTATTCTTATAAATTTGACTTAGTTCCTTATATTTTTGAGAAATGAAGTTTTTATCAGAGAAATTTACTGGAAATTTTCCCCCCTAGTTTTCTGCTTTCCTTCTAATCTTGTCTGTATTGGTTTTGTCTGTGCAAAAACTTTTGAATATTATGTAATAAAAAAATCCATTTAACATTTCATACTGCTCTTTATACCTTGATTGATCCACAATTCTTCACAGATCTGATAGATGAATTATTTCACAGTCACGTAATCTGTTTAAGGTATCACCTTTTATGTCACAATCATGTACCCATTTTGACTTTATCTTGGAATACAGCATGAATTATTGGGTTATACCTAGTTACTGCCATACTGTTTCGGAGTTTTCCCAGGAATATTTGTCAAATAATGAATTTTGTCCCAGAAGCTTAGATCTTTGGACATAACAAACATTAAATTATTATGGCAATTTTACTATGATGTATTGTGTAAATAGTCTACTTCACTGATCCACCACTTTAATTTTTGACCAGTATCAGATTTTTTTTATGATTACTACTATGTAATACAATTTGAGATATGGTAGGGCTAGGTCACCTTCTTTACATCCCCCCCCCCAACTTATTCACTTGAAATTCTCCATCTTTTGTTCTTCCAGATCAATTATATTTCTTTTTTAAGATCTGTAAAATAATTTTTAGCAGCCTCATTGGTATGGCACTGAATAAGTAGTTCAATGTGGGTAGAGCTGTCATTGCTATGATAGTGGCTCAGCTTAACTGTAAGCTCAAAAAGGAGTATGAAAATCAAGTAAGAGAAGTAGAGGAACAGCTGGGAAGAGAAACTAGAGCAAATGATAAATGAGACAACAGCTTGATGAAGGAGACCCAAAAAAATACTGAAGAAAATAACAGCTTAAAAAATAGACCAACCCAAATGTCAAAAGAGGTCCAAAGAGCCAATGAAGAGAAGAAAGCCTCAAAAAGAAAATGGAACAAATGGAAAAGGAAGTCCAAAAGCTCACTGAAGAAAATGATTCCTTAAAAATTAGAATGGAGCAAATGGAAACTAATGGCTTTATGAGACATCAAGAAATTATAAAACAGAACCAAAAATATGAAAAAAATAGAAAAAAACATGAAATATCTCATTGGAAAAACCACTGACCTGGAAAATAGATCCACAAGAGAGAATTTAAAAATTCCTGGAATATTTGAACACCATGATCAAAAAAGAGCCTAGACATCATCTTTCAAGAAATTATCATGGAAAACTTCCTCTGATATTCTAGAACCAGAGGGGAAAATTAGCAAGAATCTACCAATAATCTCTTGAAAAAGATCCCCAAAGTAAAATTCCTAGGAATATTGTAGTTAAATTCCAGAGTTCCCAGGTCAAGGAGAAGATGTTGCAAGCAGCCAGAAAAAATAATTCAAGTATTGTGGAAACACAATCAAGATAACACAAGATCTAGCAGCTTTTACATTTAGGGATCAAAGGGCTTGGAATATGATATTCTGAAGGTCAAAGGAGCTAGGATTAAAACCAAGAATCACCTATCCAGCAAAACTGAGTATAATATTTCAGGGAAACAAATGGACATTCAGTGAGATAGAGGACTTAAAAGCATTCTTGATCCAAAGCCCAAAGCTAAATAGAAAATTTCATTTTCAAATATAAGAATCAAGATAAGCATGAAAAGGTCAACAGAAAAGAGAAATTGAAAGGGCCATATTAAAGTTGAACTGTTTACATTCCTACATAGAAAGATGATATTTGTAATTCATCAGACCTTTCTCAGTATTAGGAGGGAAAATATGTATGTGTCTCTCTGTCTATCTATCTATCTATCTATCTATCTATCTATCTATCTATCTATCTATCTATCTATCTGTCTATGTGTGTATATATATATATGTTTGTGTGTGTGTATATATATGAATGTATGGAGGGAATATATGTGTGTGTATACACACATATACATAGAGAGAAGGAGTGCACAGGGTCAGTTGAATAGGAAAACATGATATCTAAAAAATAAAATTAAGAGGTGAGAGAGGAATATATTGGGAGAAATAGAAAGACAGAGAAAGAATAAGGCATTATCTCACATAAAAGAGGCAAGAAAAAGCTTTATAGTGGAGGGGAAGAGGAGCGAGGTGAGAGTGAATGAGTGAATTTACTCTCATTGCACTTGAATTAAGGAGGGAATAACATACTCTCAATTGGGTATCTTATCCTATGGGAAAGTAGGGAGGAATGGGATCGGGGTGGTGGGGGATGATAGAAGGGAGGACAAATTGGGTTATGGGTAGTCAAAAACAAGCACTTTTGAAAAGGGACAGTGTCAGAGGAGAAAATATAATAAGTTGGGGGTGGTATAGAATGGAGGGAAATATAGTTAAGTCTTTCATAATATGACTATGGAGGTGTTTTGCATAACTGTACCTGTATAACGTTTATTGAATTTCTTTCCTTCTCAATGAATGGTGGGTGGGGAGGGAAGAAGGGAGAGAATTTGTCATTCAAAATTTTAAAAAATGTTAAAAAAATTTTATATGCAACTTGGAAATAAGATATATAGGCAATGGAGTTATAGAAATCTATATTGCCCTACAAGAAAGTAAAGAGGGGGTGGAGATAATAGGGGGGAATAAGGTGATAGAAGAGAGGGTGGACTGGAGGATGGGGTAATCAGAATGCATACCATCTTGAGGAGGGCTGTAGGGGAGAGATGGGGGCGACAATTTGCAGCTCAAAATCTTGTGGAAATGAATGTTGAAAACTAAAAATAAATATAAACTGTAAAAAAAAAAATGGGGGGCTGGGCAGCTAGGTGGTACAGTGAATAGAGCACCAGCCCTGGAATCAGGAGGACCTGAGTTCAAAATTGGCTTCAGACCCTTGACACACATATTAGCCATGTGACTTTGGGCAAGTCAACCCCAATTGTCCTCCAAAAAGAAAGAAAAAAAAATTGAAGCCAATGTCCCTACTCCTACATGAGGGACCACAAAAACTTCTCAGTGTTCTGGAATTGTGACATATAAGCCTGCTTTCCCATACCCCCCTTGGCTGTAGGTGATACTGCTTTTTTTGGCCATAAGATTGTGACCTAGAACTGTGTATGGGCAATGCCACAGTGTCCTGAACCCAGTGCTAGCAAAGGGTCCTCTGTAATCTCCTCTTGACCAGTTATTCACCTATATTCCCCTACCTGTGGACTGAGAGAGGTCATGAAGCTTCTGCTGCCATCCATGTAGTCACCCTGAAGACAGGACCTGAGATGAACTCCTATGGCCCACCACTATTGCAGTGAGAGAGACCTTTCCTGCGTACCTCCTAAGTCATCTTCAACTGGAAAATTGTTTCATAGGACCTTTTTTGGGTTCTGTGCTACAGAATTCTTTTGGAGTTGTTTGAAAGGGAATTTATAGGAGGTCAGCTGATTTCATTTCTGCTTTGCCATGTTACTCCTTTGTATGTCACCCTTCTTGTAATGCTTTTTATCTTACCTATTTCTTTATCTGTTTCCTTCCTAAAATACTCAACTATATCTATTACATTTTCTCATTTATTAATTAGGAACAGAGAAGTGTCTTGCTTTTCTTTCCTAGTTTTTGGGAAACTAAAAGGGAAAGAAAATAACTTTTTCTAGGTGATAAAAATCTCAGGGTCTATATCCTTGGGGTTAAAAATTTGCCTTCAAATATTAGTAAAATGTATCTATGTTTTTCATCTGTAGTTATTACAAAAGCTGAATAATTCTCATTTACAGACCAGTAGAATTAAAGGATTAATTTGAAATTGGGTAATATAATACTCCTTATGATGCTGCTAGTTTATGAAAATCCCTAATCACAAGATGTACACTACTTATTAAATAAAACAGTGTTTATCAGAAAATATGTACATTAAAAATAATTTTTAAATGAAATATTCACTGTTTATCACCTTTTCTTCTGTTTACTTTTCTAAATTATGTTTATGAAACCTTTTATTAAGAAAACAATCATATGTGGTTGATACAGTCAGTTTTTTATAATTCTTCTGCAGGTACACAGAATTTGAGATAGGTGAAGCATATTAATTCTAACATATTAGCATAATCTTTAAACTGAAAATTCTAATTGAAATAGAATTTTGACCCTTTAAGAAATATAGTATGCAATGTCTACCTATAGTACAGCAGATCTTTGTTTAATCTTCCTGCAGTATATTTTTAGCCATCAATAATTATGCAAATAAAGTTCTTTTCATTAAATTTAACATAATTAAACTCACAAGAAGTTAAGCATTAAATTGTTTATCTATGAAGTGGCTTGTAGGACTCCAATTAGGTGTATACACATGTAAATGCAGATTTTTGTTTGCATATGTCAAGCTGACAGATGTTAATACTGTAAAGGGCTAATCAACACCGAATATGTTTAGTGTCAATAAGTATTTTTAGAATGAAAATGTCCTACTTTGAACATGACATTAAACTGTTTTATTTTCCTGTAGTTAGTGCCCCATCCATTTTGTTGTATATTGACTTCTTTTTACTGTTCTGTTAAAGTAATTTTTGCACTGTTTGAACTTTAAATATGAGTTAAAGCATCCTGTGTTTTTATGTGGTACTGTTTTTTGAACAGTGAAGTAGGGCATACCGAGTATCATTCCTCACACTGCTGTGATCACCATGTAGAAACAAACTTGCTGTTCCTCAAATGAAAAAAAATTTTTTACTTCCTTTGAAATATTTACTAAGAAATATATCTCTTAACGTATAATACTTTTTATACTGTACATAAAAAATATTTCATTAAAGTTGTAAAACACTTGTGAAAATTGTATTCTTAGGTATGTACAAGTTATATCATTACCCATTTGCTGAGTTGTTTTTTTTTTAGAAATGCTGTTAAAAAGGTAAATTTAAAGTTTGTGAATGAATGTCTAAAATTTATAATCTGTAGGAAAGAAAATAAGGTTATGAGTAATTTAGAAAGAATCACAAGAAAGCTGAAATTAAGTCTCATTGTTATTTATTGTCCCAAGTATATTGACTCTTTGAGAGGTAAAGTGGTGAACAACTGAATAATGATGGAAATAAAATTAATCCTAGTTTAGTCTTTTCTCTTGTAGTTGTTTGAATATCTAAATGTGATTACTTTCCCTCTGAATGATTGCCAGCTTTAGTTGAGAAAAAGAAACATTACAGTAAAGATATAATTTAGTTGAATTTAGTTTCTAAGTCCACATGAAATAATCAGTGCCTGGTGGCCTCTGTTTGATCCTGTGAGTGTGTGGAGCTCATGTCTGGTCAGTGTTTTGGAAGCAGCAGGTAGTCAGGAGTAAGCCAGTCTTGGTCTCCTCATTTCTTCAGTCTGGCAATTATTCACACACAGATGGAGACCTCATGAACTTTGACAGGAGTCATGTAAAATTACAAATATTAAACTTCTAAGTTCCTGAATGTTTTAAGGTGGCAAATTTTAATGAGTATGATAAAGAAATTTATTGAAGCTATAAAGTTACTTTTAAAAAGTATTTTTATCATCTATTTCATTATCTTAACCAGTGTGATTTCTTGGCAGAGAGTTTCTTTCCTCTCATCTGAAATGAGAAGCCATTTATAGAAATACAAATTCCAATATTCCTTTAAAACACTTACTTTAATGAATATCTTGATTTACCAAATTTCATCCAGGTTTTTATAATTTAATAGTTTAAATTTATTCTTTTGTTTATTGGTTAGGAATGTATTAATATGTGATTACTTTTTAGTTCAGACCTTTGGGGGATAATCTCAGTTAAGGTAGCAAGATCTGGTCTTCTATCATCAGCCATTAAGTATCACCATGGATGTAAAAATAGTTTAGGAAAAAAAAAACATGAGAAGGTCTAGTTTCATAGAGCAATTTTTTACATTTTATATTTTTTCAATGTCAGAGAACACTAAAGGGGATATTCATTTGATATTTCAATTGCACTCTTGAAACATCATTTAGAAAAATGAAAATAAATATTTTCTTCCTTTTTATATTTTAAAATTTATTTTTCAAGTGATAAGTATGAAAAAACTTTAATTTGCTACTGAAAGGACTCCTTGGTATCTGAGATGTAGAGTTTTTTGTCTTCAGTTATATTGAATGACTTGCCCTCATATTTCATTATTTAGAATATAGAATTTAAAATATAAATTACATAATTTGAATGACAGATTCTTAACCACTTAGATAACTATGACCATTATGTAGCAAAATCTAGTTTTATATTTTGAATCATTTGTTATGAGGCTTGTTTCTTCATTTGTAATATGAAGAGGTTGAACTAGATTGCTTGAAGTTATATTTAACTCTAAAATTCTTTGGTTATATTAAAGTACTTGAAAGCCTTCATCCACTCCATCTGTAAGAATCCTTTACTTGAGTTTATCAGCACCTTATGTTGTTCCTTCCTCACTTTCTCACATTCCACTCTTTCACACATTCCCTGTGCAATCTTCCTCACAAAACTATTTGTTCCAAGATGACTGATTTAGTTGTTAAATCTAGGAGTTAAATCAAAGGGGGAAAATCTATCATGCCTAAGATGAATTAAGGAAAGTAGGTATCACAGTCATGATTTCTGCCAAGGCCAAAATAAAAACAGACTTTATTTAAAGAGAGAAATAGAAACAGCATCGTGCTAGAGATAGTATAGACAGTGAATTAATAGCAGTATTTAAAACACATATATGCATTAAATATCATGATAGCTAGCTATATAAAGGAAAAGTTAAATAAGTTAGAGGAAAAAAATAATCAGCATAACAATGATAATGGGGTAGCTCAATGTGCCTTTTTCAGATCCAGACAAATTAAACCAAAAGAAACAAGAAAAAAGCTTACAACTGTAGTAGAAACTTAGAAAATTTACTGCCTTCATAGACATAATGTGCTGTGCAACTAAGAGGCTAATTTAGATAAATATAAACCTTTTATTCACTTTTTGAAAAAGTAACTTCTCCACCAAGATGAGATAATCCATTACAAATTCAGATTATTAAAAATACTGACTTCAAAAATAATGATTGCATCTTTACATTATGTGATTTCTTTTGTGTTCTGATTGTGGCCTGAGTTGTCACTTTAATCAGATTAATTTGAAATACTTCTGGAATATTAAAGTTAGACTGTCAAAAGTTCCATAGAAAATATGTATTATCAGAAGTTTATTAAGGAAGGCTAGAGATTAAGATGATATGATGAAAGGAATTGGAAAATAAAATAACAATAATAATGGTTACATAGTGCTTTCAGGTTTTCAAAGCACTTTGTAAATATCATTTGATCCTTCAAACAACTCTAAGAAGGATGTGCTGTCATTTTAATCCCCATTTTGCAAATGAGGAAACAAAAACAGACCAGAGATTTAGTGAATTGCCAAATAGCCCAGTCAAACAGCTAGTAAGTGTGTGAAGCCAGATTTGAACTGAAGTCTTCCTAATTCTGGGTTCAATGCTCTCTCTACTGCAACACCTTGCTGTCTCTAATATGTGTTATTTATTTATTTATTAGAAAGTCTGTAGTAAATAATGCATGAGAGATGGGGGAAATTTCGAGCCAGTTGCTGTGTTTTAGGTTAATGTGCAATCTCCTAAACTGCATCTGTTTATTGTGTTTCCTCTTTTTCTAAGGATATAATGTTACGTGTTGTATTACTAAATTAGAAAATACTTTAGATTTGTCTTTTGTTAAAAAAAATTAATGTCATGTATAGAATTGATCGAGTTTTGTTTATAATATGTTAATTTGTTAATCTTTTGTCATTTCCTTTAACTTTTTTTTTTTAAAGCAATTGGGGTTAAGTAACTTGCTCAAGGTTACACGGCCAGTTATTTTTGGGTGTGGTGCTAAGTATCTGAGCCCAGATTCGATCCCCAGGTCATCCCGACACTGGAGCCGGTGCTCTTACTCGCTGAAACACCTGACCGCCCCTAAGCAATTGGGGTTAAGTAACTTGCTCAAGGTTACATGGCCAGGTGTTTCTAAGTGTCTGAGCCTGGATTCGATCCCCAGGTCATCCTGACACTGGAGCCGGTGCTCTTACTCGCTGTGCTACCTGGCCGCTCCTCCTTTAACTTTTTAAAGCTAAATTTAATATGGTATTGAATAATTATTTTTGTGATTAATAAGATTCTCTGTATTTTTTCATGTTTAAATGTCAAGGAGATTGTAATTTGAGGCATTTTATCACATATTTTCATTAAATACTTTTTCAAATGAGGTTATCTAAAAGAACTGATATTGTCATTACTGTATCTAGTAACAGGTCCCAAAGCTATGCTCCAGTTAATAACTTAGAATAACTTTTTTTATTTTTAAATTGTAAGGTTTTAAGAGTTTTTTTCATCTCAACTTCTGGGCTTTAAAAGTCTGTTGTGAATTTGTACAAGTGTCTCAGAATACAGGATCAATGAAATTAATTATTATTAATAAATTGTTCTTTCATTATAGTTTTTCTATAGCATAAAACAAATTTGATGAGGATGAGGAGTTTTACCCTTATGTAGACAATAAAATGGTATGGCATTTGGAGGCCAAGCTAATGTAACTTTCTGTAGCTTGGGACCTAGTTGTTTGAGGAAATCTCTCCTTCCAACTTGTTTGTCTGTTTGGTAAGATGGAAATAGAAATGTGGGGGCAGCCAGGTAGCACAGCGAGTAAGAGCACTGGTTCCAGTGTCGGGATGACCTGGGGATCGAATCCCAGGCTCAAACACTTAGCATCTACCCAGAAACACCTGGCCGTGTAACCTTGAGCAAGTTACTTAACCCCAATTGCTTAGGGGTGGCCAGATGGGTCAGCGAGTAAGAGCACCGGCTCCAGTGTCGGGATTACCTGGGGATCAAATCTGGGCTCAGATACTTAGCACCACACCCAGAAATAACTGGCCGTGTACCCTTGAGCAAGTTACTTAACCCCAATTGCTTTAAAAAAAAAAAAAAGAAACGTGGGCATATGTATGATTCAAGGAAAGTAGTTTACTTAGTGTAGTTGCAACCATGTTCTTAGTCCTTATGCTCATTTGTGGTAGTTAACTTAGAAATATATCTATCATGGTTAGGGGTTCATGTAATGATGGTGATATTGTTGTCACCTCTCTCACTTTACTGAGAGAAATTATAGCAGTTTAACAACATTGGGTGACTTCACAACAATAGTGTTTATGTAGATTCCTATAATGGTCAGTGTTAGATATCTGATGTTTCCAGCATCTGTTCTTTAACTATCTCTTTGCATTAGTCTTTCCATTTTTATCTGGGTTAAAGTTTTGGAACTGGTTCTGGGCAGACATTTCATTTCCTTGTGTTCCCAGGAAAAGATATAGGGTATTTTAAAAAGACACTTCTTTTTTAAAATGCAGTATTTTATTTTTTTCTAGTTATATTTGAAGACAGATTTTGACATTCATTTAAAAAAAAATTTCAGGTTACAAATTTTCCTCCCTTCATTCCATGCCCTCTCATCAAGACAGTAAGCAATTTGATATGGATTATAAATGTGAGATCATGTAAAACATATTTCAATATTAGTCATGTTGTGAAAGAAGAAGCAGACTGAAAGAAAAAATACTGCTGAAAAATAAAGTGAAAATAGTATGCTTTGATCTACATTCAGAGTCCATTAGTTCTTTCTCTTGATGTAGGTAGCATTTTCCATTATGAATCTTTTGTAATTGTCTTAGATCTTTGTTTTTCTGAGAATTGCTAAGTCATTTGTAGTTGTTCATCATATAGTATTGAAGTTACTTTTATGATGTTCTCTTAGTTCTGCTCCCTTCATTTTGCATCTTTTCATCTAAGTCTGTTTTTCTTTCTGAAATCTACCCTCATCATTTCTCATAGTGCAGTAGTATTCCTTCACATTCATATAACCGCAACTTGTTTAAACATTCCCCAATTGATGGGCATCTCCTCAATTTCCAATTCTTGGCCACCACAAAAAGAGTTGCTATAAATATTTTTAAATAAAAGATCCTTTCCCCTTTTTTGTGATCTCATTGGCGTACAGATCTAGTAGTGATATTGCTTGGTCAAAGGGTATGCACAGTTTGATTGCTCTTTGGGCATAGTTCCAAATTGTCCTCTAGAACGGTTGGATCAGTTTTCACTTCGGCCAACAGTACATTAGTGTCCCAATTTTCCCACATCCCATCCAATATTTATCATTTTTCTTTTCTGTTATATTAGCCATTCTGATAGGTGTGAGGTGGTAGTACCTCAGAGTTGTTTTAATTTGCATTTGTCTGATCAATATTGAATTTGACCGTTTTTTTTCACATGACCACAGATAGCATTAATTTCTTTGTCTGAAAACTGCCTGTTAATATCCTTTGACCATTTATCAATTGGGGAACGACTTGTATTTTTATAAATTTGACTCAGTTCTCTATATATTTGAGAAATGAGGCCTTTATTAGAGACAGTTGCTGCAAAAATTATTTCCTAACTTTCTGCTTTCCCTTTAAACGTAGTTGCTTTGGTTTTGTTTGTGCAAAATCTTTTAAATTTGATGTAAGTAAAATTATCCATTTTATATTTTGTAATCATCTCTATCTCTTGCTTGTTCATAAATTATTTCCTTCTCCATAGACCAGAAAGATAAATTATTTCGCCCTGTCGCAATTTGCTTATAGTATCACCCTTGAGGTTTAAATTAGGTACCTATTTTGTCCTTATCTTAGTATATAGTGTAAGATGTTAGTGTATGCCTAGTTTCTGACTCACTGTTTTCTATTTTTCCTAACAGGTTTTGTCATATATTGAGTTCATGTCCCAACAGCTAGGGTCTTTGGATTTAGCAAACACTAGATCCCAATATTTTATTTACTATTGTGTCTTGTGTACCTAATCCATTCTACTGATCTATCACACTATTTCTTAGCCAGTATCAGATTTTTTTCATGATTAGAGGTTTTTAACACAATTTGAGATCCGGTATAACTAGGCCATTTTCCTTCACTTTTTTTTTCATAAATTTCCTTGATACTTTTGACCTTTTGTTCTTTCAGATGAATTTTGTAATATTTTTTCTAGCTCTATAAAATAATTTTGGTAGTTTAATTGGTCTGACACTGAGTAAGTAAATTAACTTATGTACAATTATGATTTATATTATATTCTCTCAGCCTGTCTATGAGCAATTGATATTTTTTCAGCTGTTTAGATAGGCTTTATTTATAGGGAAAGTGTTTTGCAATTGTGTTCGTGCCTTGGCAAATAGACTACCAAGTATTTATATTGTATGTAGTTTTGTATAATGGAATTTCTCTTTTTATATCTTGTTGCTGAACTTTGTTGATATCTAGAAATGCCAATGATTTATATGTGTTTATTTTATATCCTATAATGTTGCTAAAGTTGTTAAGTATTTCATCTAATTTTTTAGTTGATTCTTTAGGACTCTTTAAGTATACCATCTTATCATCTGCAAAGAGCAATAGTTTTTTTTCCTTATTGCCTATTACAATTGCTTCAATTTCTTTGTCTTCTCTTATTACTATTGCTAGCATTTCTAGTACAATATTGAATAATAGTGGTGATAATGGGCATCCTTGTTTCACCCCTGATCTTACTGGTAAGGTTTCTAGCTTATCCCCATTACAGATAATGCTTACTGAATGGTTTCAGATAGATACTCACTATCATTTTAAAGAAAACTCCATTTATTCCTTTGCTCTCTAGTGTTTTTAATAGAAAGTGGTATAGTATTTTCTGAAAGACTTTTTTGCATATGTTCAGATAATCATGATTTCTGTTTTTTTTTTTTTCTTACTGATATGGGCAATTATGCTGATAGCTTTCTTGATATTGAATCAGCCCTGCATTCCTGGCATAAATCTCACCTGCTTATAGCATATGGTCCTTGTGATATATTGTTGTAATCTGCTTGCTAGCATTTTATTTAAAATTTATGCATTAATATTAATTAGGGAAATTGGGTTTCTTTCTCTGTTTTCACTCTTCCTGCTTTAAATATCAGCACTATACTTGTGTCATAAAAGGTGTTTCGTAGGAATTCTTTTTTACCTAGGTTTACCAAGTAGTTTATATAGTATCAGAATTAATTATTCTTTAAAACTTTGATAGAATTCACTTGTGAACCTATCTGGCCCTGAGGATTTTTTCTTAGGGAGTTCATTGATGGGTTGCTCAATTTATTTTTCTACGATGTGGTCATTGAAGTATTCTGTTTCCTTTTCTAGTAATCTGAGGAATTTATATTTTTGTAAGCATTTATTGATTTTTGCTTTCAGTTGTCAGATTTAACAGCATTTCCTTGGGCAAAAGAGTTCCTAATAATTACTTCAATTTTCTTTTCATTGGTGGTAATTCAGCCTTTTCTTTTTTGATAGTGGTAATTTAGTTTTCTTGTTAATTTTTTTAAATCAAATTAACTAGTGGTTTATCTATCTTACTGTTTTTTTTTCCTAAATCCAGCACCTAGTTTTATTTACTAGCTCAATAGTTTTCTTATTTTCAGTTTTATTAATCTCACCTTTGGTTTTTGGGATTTCTCATTTGGTGTTTAGTTGGGGATTTTTAATTAGTTCTTTCTCTGTCTCTGTCCCTGTCTCTGTATCTTTCTCTGTCTCTCCCTGTCTGTCTCTACCTCCCCCTCTCCTTTATTTTTAGTTGCATGCCCAGTTCATTGCTCTGCTTTTTATTTTGTTAATGGAAGAGTTTAAACATATACATTTTCCCCTAAGTACTGCATTGGTTGCATCCCAGAAATTTTGGTATGTTGTCTCATTGTTGTAATTCTCTTTAATAAAATTATTATTTCTATGGTTTGTTTTTTGACCCACTTATTCTCTAGTATTAGATTATTTGATTTCCAATTAATTTTTAGTTTAAGCTTCTACAGTACTTTATTGAATGTATTTTTTGCATTATGATCTTAAAAGAATGCATTTAATATTTCTGCCTTTCTACATTTGCTTGTGATGTTTTTGTGCCTTATATATGGTCATTTTTGTGTAAGTGCCATTACTGCTGAGAAAAGGTATTTTCCTTTTTATCCCCATTTAGTTTTTTTCCAGAGTTCCATAATATATAACTTTTCTAAAATCTATTCACCTCCTTCTTTCCTGTTTATGTTTTTGGTTAGATTTTTCTAATTCATAGATGGGAAAGTTGAGGTTCCCCACTAGTATAATTTTACTGTCCATTTTATCCTGTAATTCACTTAAATTCTTTGGTAAGAATTTTGGTGCTATACCTTTTGGTCCATATATATTTACTCTTGATATTACTTCATTGTCTAGTGTACCTTTTAGCAAGATGTGGTTTCATTCTTTGTCTCCTTTAATTAGATCTTTTTTTTTTTGCTTTTGTTTTGTGTGAGATCATGATTGTTACCCTTGCTTTTTTTACTTCAGCTGAAGTATAATAGATTCTGCTCCAGTCCCTTACCTTTCCTGTGTGTGTGTGTGTGCTTCAATTGTTTTTCTTGTACACAACATAAACTGTAGGATTCTGGTTTTTAATCTACTCTGCTATCCTTTTATGGGTGAATTCATCCCATTCACATTCATAGTTATGATTACTAAATGTGTATTTCCCTCCATCCTGTTTTTCTTCCTGTTTATTATTTCTCTCTCTTTTCATCCTTTTTCTCCTTTCTTTTGCCCTCTTCTTCCCTCAATCTGCCCTCCTTCCTGTCAGTCCCCACCTCCCTTTTTCTTAACCCCCACCCCTCCTCCTTCTGTATAGTTTAAGTTCTATACCCAACTGAGTTTGTATTTTATTCCCTTTTTGAGCCAATTTCACTAAGATTACATTTCAAGTGATGCCCCACCCCTCCCTTTTCGTCTTTTCTTCTACCATCGTAAGTCTTTTGTACTTTTTTATGTGAGATAATTTACTCCATTTGACTTTTCCCTTCTTTCTGTTCCCAATGTAATCCTCTTTCTCACCCCTTTGGACTTTTTTTTTCCACATGTCATCCCATTAAAGTCACCTTATACCCATATACTCTTCCTATTATGCTCTTTTTTAACTGCATTAATAGTATGAGGATTAAAATTGTCCAGCCTACAATATAAGAGACTGAGGCAGAACTCTGAGTCACTGGCACTTTATTAAAGGGTCCATAATCCCTTCTAATAAAGTATACTTGAGGTCTTCCTCATGATCTGAGATGCCTCTTTTTTTCAGTGCCTGATTTTTAGAAGGTACCTGATTTATACCTGAATGTTCTAAAGAGACTATACAAAGTACAACATCCCATTGGTTTAAAAATCTTGGTTCAGGGGTGGCTAGGTGGTGCAGTGAGTGGAGCACTGGCCCTGGAGTAAGGAGGACCTGAGTTCAAATCCGGCCTCAGACACTTAACAGAAAAACTAGCAGTGTGACCTTGGGCAAGTCACTTAACCCCGATTGCCCTCCAAAAAGCAAAAAAAAAAAAAGAAATTAGAAAAATCTTGTTTCATTTGAAGACCAGAAAATGAGACATCAGCTAGAAATGCAATGTCAGCAGAGGGATCTTGGGTTTTGTGACACATGGGGCATCTCTACTGACTAACTGATTATAAAATGGTCCCTTGCCCATGTTGGTCAAGAGAGAGAGTCCTGGAGGTACAGAATAAGTTGTAGGACTTTCCATGTAATTGAGTTACCTCTGCCACACTGGGCTTGGTGACCATGAATAGGAAAAACAAGGGTGGAGAGTCTCTTAGCTTCCTGCAATTAAAAAGTGTATTTACAATCTATGGAATCATTTCTGAGTGATTAATTCTGATTGGTATTATGATTAATATATCATTACATATGATATATATGATTGTATGATTAATCATATCAGTACATATGATTAATCATAATAAGAGTAAAGGTCCAAATGAATTATTTCTCCCATTCATGATACAGTTCTTAGGAGTTAAAAGTATTATCTTCCCATGTAGGGATACAAATATTTTAGCCAACTTGAATTGCTTATGTTTTCTCATTCCTTTTTACCTTTCTGTGCTTCTCTTAAGTCTTGTATTTGAAAATCACATTTTTCTTTCTTCAGCTCTGGTCTTTTTATCAGGAGAACTTGAAAGGCCTCTGTTTCATTGAATGACTGTTTTTCCCACAAAGGATTATGCTCATTTTCACTGAGTTCTTGGTTGTAGTCCTAGTTCTTCTACCTTTCTGAATATCTTATTCCTTGCCTTTTAATACTTTAATGTACAAACTGCTAAATCCTGTGTAATACTGATTACGGATCCATGATATCTGAATTGTTTATTTCTGGCTGCCTGCAGTGTTTTATCCTTGACCTGTGAGGTCTGGAATTTGGCTATAATGTTTTGGGATCTCTTCCAGAAGGTGATTGGTGGATTCTTTCGATATCTACATTAACTTCTGGTTCTAGGATATAAGGGCAGCTTTTTTTTTCTTTTATACTTTCTTGAAGTAAGATATCCAGGCTCTTTTTTTAATCATAACTTTCATATAGTCCAGAAATTCTTAAATTATGTCTCCTGTATCTATTTTCTAGTTTATTTGTTTTTCCAATGAGAGATTTTACATTTTCTTCTATTTTTTTCCTTCTTTTGATTTAAAAAAAAATTATTCTTCATGTTTCATGGACTCATTAGCTCTTACTTGTCAAATTATAATTTTTAAGGAGTTATTTTCTTCTTTTACCTTTTTCCCTTCTTTTTCCATTTGTCCAGTTCTACTTTTTAAGGAGTTGTTTTCTGCATTAAATTTTTATGCATCTTTTTTTTTGTGCTTTCTTTATCAGGTTTGTTAAGTCGTTTTTTAGGATTCTCTTTCATTTCTCTCATTTATTTCCCCAATTCTTTTCAGACTGTCTTACTTGATTTTTAAAATCCTTTTTAGCTCTTCCAGGTGTTCTTTTGGGTCCTGGGTCCAATATTCTTTTTTTGTTTGTTTTTGTTTTTAGGCTTTGTATGTCGGTGTTTTGACATTGTTGTCCCTTCTGAGTATGTCTTTTGATATTCCCTGTCACCACAATAACTTTGCATGGTCAGGTTTTCTTCTTTGCTCATTTTTTTCTTCTATTTTTGTTGCTTTTAAAGTTGTATTCTGATCCTAGGGTGTAGGGAGCCCTTTTACAAGCTTTTTGTGTCATGGGCTGCAGGATCTGGCTACTTGCCTGGGATTGTGCAGGTGCTAAGGGGTACCTGGCCACATACTTATAGCTTCACTGAGGATGTCAGGGTCCTGGCCGCTCTCTTGGTGCTGTGCTGGGGCCTGCTTGGGCGTTGGTGCTGTCCAAGGGCTATAGTGGACCTGCGAGTTCAATATAGTGTCTTAAAAAGGGAGATAATAGATTTTCTTTTCTCTCTCCTGATCACATATAAAGATGATGGTTACAGGACTGAAGACTTTGCCATATGAGGTATGGTAAAAAACATTTTTGAATGTTTAGTCTGAAGAAAAGAGAGCTTAATGGGATCATTGCTAGATGTATAATAGTGATTTCAGGTTTTTCATGTGAAAGAGATATTAGACAAATTATGTGTTAAACCGTTCTGATTCTGAGGGCAATACTAGATAAACTGGCTGTAAGTCAAAAAGAAGCAGGTGTGATCTAAGGCTCCTGAGCTTGATGTATTGATCAAATTTCTAAATGTCCATACTGTGAAGCTTCTGAAAGTGATTCTAGTTAAGGAACATGGGGTCTGCTGAAGAACTCCTACTTACTGAACAACCTAAGGAAGCAGAGGACCCCCAAACTAAGAAGGCTTTAAAGAACAATCTCAAAATATTGTTAAATTCATTGTTTTGTAACTCCATATATTTGGCAGTTTGACAATTTGAATCCAAAGGGACATGGAAAGAGGAAGGATGGAAAGAAAGGAAAATAAGGATGGAAAAAAGAAATAAAGGAAATGAAAGAGAGAATTTTTTGGATATTGCCAATGTACAAATTTGTTTTACTTGAACAAAAACTTAAAAGAAGAGAAGAAATATTTAGTCAAAGTGACTGTGTTTTAACTGGTAGGTCATTAGAATCCTAGAAGATAAAAGGTGATAATATACCAAAAACTTTTTAGGATGCTCTCTAATATATTAAATAAATTCTGAGGTCCCATTTCATACCCATCAGATTGACAAAGGTGAAAAAAAGAAAGTAACAGTGTTACTGACAGAGTGACAAAGATGGTCCCCATATTTTGGAAAGGGATTTGGAATTATGTCCCCAAGTTATTAAACTCTGTATACGCTTATACTCCTAAAGAGACTAAATAAATAATGTGGAAAGAGTCCTATAAGTACAAAAAAACACAACTTTTTTGTAGTGTCAGAAAATTAGAAACAAAGCAGAGTACTGTAAGTTGAGAAATGACTGAACAAATTATGGTATATGAGTGTTAGGAAATACTATTTTTGTTGTAGCAAATGAAAAGGCAGTTTCAAAAAGAATTGAGAAGACTTGTTTGAATTTATTTAGGGTGAAGTAAGCACAATCCGGAGAATATTTCATCCTATAACAATCAATATTGTTTAAAAAAAAAAGAAAAGGAAAAAAGCAACAATTCTTATGAGCTCTGACCAATAAAATGCTTCCTGAAGACTGCTGAAGCAAAATTTGCCCCACTTCAGTATAGAGAGATGAGATGCACAAAGAGAAATACATTTTCTGAATGTGGCCAGTCTGGGAATTTGTTTTCCTTGAGCTGAAATTTAAAGGAATGAAGGAATCCTGAGAATCATGTGTTTGGGGAAAAATAGTCAGATTTTGGCAAAGCCATGGAAATGGGTGATGGATTGTCATGGAGAATGAGCAACAAGACTTAACCTTGTTCAGTTCTAGAGATTACAGAGTCAGTATGGCTTGATCATAGGGTATTTTGGGGGAAGTTGAATGTAATAAGGTTAGAAAGGTAGGAAGGAACCAGCATGAAAGAAACTTTAAATATTCAATAAAAGATTTAATATTCAGTTCTACAGATAATAAGTAAGGAACTACTAAATTTTATTGAACATGGATGTATGTATGTTTATTTGAATGTTGTACCCTTTGGGTATTAATAGCTAATTACTAGCATTTTTATAACTTTTTGTAACTTTAATGCTTTTATTTGGAGGATGGATGAAATTAGGGATTGACTTAAGGAAATGAGACCAATTAGAAGTATATTGCCTTCTTGACTGGGTGAACAGTCATGTGCACCTGAACTAGAGTAAATTTTTTTTAGTGTTAAGAAAGGAATGTGTATGACAGATATTGTTGTAGAAGAAATTACAAGATTTGGCAATTGATTAGTTATGTAGGATGAGACAGAAGATTTGAAAACCTGATGGTTGCAGTCCTGAGTGAGTGGAAGAATCAAGGCATATTTAATAGTCAGAGGGAAATCTGGAGTTTGGTGGATTTAATCAACTTTCTTTTGTACATTCTAAAGTAGAGATGCCTACAGGACATCTAATTTGAAATATCCAATGGGTGGTTGATGCTAGCCTGGAGGTTTTTGGGAGATTAGTGTTGGATAACTAGATTTGCCAATAATCTGCACAGAGATTGAAATTAAATCCATAGTGGCAGCTAGGTGGTACAGTGGATTGAGCACTGGTCCTGGAGTCAAGAGGACCTGAGTTCAAATGCGGACTTAGACACTTAACACAAAAAACTAGCCATGTGAAGAAATTAAATCCATAGTAGAATCCTGAGGGAGAAGGTGATGTTTTTGGAAATGAAGCTGATGCTGATGGTAGTGACTGAAAGTGATTCAGACAAAGAAAAATGGGATCTGCTGGAACAACTGCACTTCTAAACAGCCAGAGGAAGCTAAAGCTCAGAAGCATGCATCGAACAATTAAAAATCATTTTTGTTAAATCCAGTGCTTCATAACTCTGAATGTGTGGTTAGTCTTTGTATTCAAAGTAAGCCTTATTGTTACAATTCGTGATGTAAGACTGTTGCTACAGTGTAGACTTTTGAATTGTAATTTTTAAAGTCTGTAAAATTATACATCTTCAATTCAACATAGCCAAAACTTAACTCATTTTCTTCTCTCCATTTCCATCCCTATCCCCAAATCTTTCTTTCTAATTTCCCCATTAATATTCAGGTTACCATTATCTTCCCAGTTACCTAGATGTGTACATCAATATCATTCTCGACTCCTTACTCTCACCCCCTTTCCTGCTTCCATATCTAATTTGTTGTCAAATCCTCTTGATTTTGCCTAACATCTCTTGCATATACTTCCTTATCTGCCCTGACATTGCCCCCATAATTGACCCATCACACCCTGGTGCAGCCCCTGGACACCTCAGACCTGGCCTATTTCAATAGCCTTTTGGTTCACCCTGTCACAAGTCTCTTCCCACTCCAGTTCACATTCCATTCATTGTAAAAAGCAATCTTCCTTTTTAAAGAGCACATCTGACCATGTCACCCCATCTTCACTAAACTCCAGTGGTTCCCTATCACTTCACATAAGCCACTCCATTTCTTGATTCTTAGTATTTTCATGGGCTGCTTCATGCCTGGAATCCTCTTTCTCCTCATCTTCACCTCTTCACTTCCCTGACTTCCTTCAAGATTCAGCTAAAATCCCATAGTGCCTCATTCTAGTGCCTTTCCTTTGTTGATTATCTCCAGTTTATGCTCTTATGTAGCTTTTCTCTAGATAGCTTGCATATTGTTTCCTATATTGTACTATGAGCTCCTTTAGAATAGGTCCTATTTTTAGCCTGCAGTGCTTATGGCAGTGACTGGTACATTGTAGGTCTTTAATAAATGTTTATAGACTGACCCACAGTCAAGGAGCATAATGTGTATGAATATCTGAGAAGTCAGATACTTAAGAGAGGGCACCAACAGATGTCACAAATGTTCGGAGAAGATATAGGAGAAAGGAATAGTTATCAGCAGTGTTAAGCTACAGAACAGTCATAAAGGATGATGATGGAGAAGAGGCAACTAATTTAGTAATAGATCATTGGTAACCTTAAAGAGAGTAAAAGTATTTTGCTGGAGTTACGTAAGTAAAACCAGATTGCAAGAATTTTAGAAATGGGCAGGTTAGAAAGTATAGGGATCTACTGGAACCCGTTCTCCCCTCCCAGCCCTCCTCTCTAAGAGTTTGTGTGTGAAAGATAAGAAGAGTTTAGGATACTGGCTTGAGTTGGAACCATAGAGTCTATTGCTTTTTTTTGAAAGGATGAGGGAGATGTAGGTACATTTGTAGGTTAGAGCCAAGGAACTAATGGGTGAGTAGCAGTTGAAATTTATAGAGGGATGGACATTGTAGAATGAATAAGCTTCTTGGGAATTGGGAGATGAGGTCCAAGTCTCTTGAAGGATTAGAGTTGGCAAGGAGAAGAACTACTTCATCCATTATGACTGGAGCTAATGAGAAGAGAAGGAAGGGTAATATTGAGGTGATTTGAAGTGTAGAATTGGTGAAGTGTTCCTTATGATGTCTTCAATTTTTCTTTTTCTCTTTTAAAATGATTTTATTGATTTATTTTTTATTTTTTTAAATTAAATTTTGTTTATTTTTAGTTTACGTCATTCATTTCCACAAGATTTTGAGTTACAATTTTTCTCCCTATATTTTCCCTACCCGCCACCCCAAAACAGCGATTCCACTGTATACCCCCTCCCCCAATCTTCTCTCTCCTATATCCTCCCCCATCCCTCCTCTGACTTTCTGGTAGGGCAAGATGGATCTCCATACTCCAGTGCCTTTATATTTTATTTCCCAGTTGCATGTAAAAAAAAAAATAGAGTATATATTTTTTTTAACATTTGATTTTAAAAGTTTGAATTCCAGATTCTTTCCCTTCCTCCCTCATCACCCTAGGAAGATAAGCAATTTAATATAGGTTGTACATGTGTAGCTAAACAAAACCTTTCCATAGTGGATATATCGTGAAAGACTGACTATATTTCCCTCCATCCTATCACGTCCCCACTTGTTCTATTCTCTTCTTTGGCCCTGTCCCTTTTCAAAAGTGTGTGCTTCTAACTACCCTCCCCCAAACCTGCCCTCCCCTCCATCATTCCCCCTCTTACCCCCTCTCCCCCTACTCTCCTGTAGGATGAGATATCCTATTTAGTGTGTATGTCATTCCTTCCCTAAGCCATATTCAATGAGAGTAAGGTTGACCCATTCCCTTTTGCCTTCCTGTTCTTCCCCTCCATTGTAACAGTTTTCCCTTGCCTCTTCTGTATGAGATAATTTACCCCATTCTGTCTCTCCCCATCTCCTCTCATTATATTGCGCTCTCATCTCTCAATTTCACCTTTTAAGTATCATCCCTTCCTATTAAATTGGTCCTGTGCTCTCTATCTATGTATACCTGTACACATATATCGACACATGTATTCATATGCTCATATGCCCTCCTATATGGACATGTGTATGTATACATACATATATGTATGCTGCATACACACATATATGTGTATATGTATATTCCTTTCAATTATCCTCTGGTTCTAAAATATCAGGGCAGTTTTCCTTGAGAATTTCTTGAAGAATGGTTTCTAGGTCCTTTTTTTGATCATGGCTTTCAGGTAGTCCAATAATTTTTAAATTATCTTTCCTGGATCTATTTTCCAGGTCAGTGGTTTTCCCGATGAAATATTTCACATTGCCTTCTATTTTTTCCTTTGTTTGGATATATTTAATAGTATCTTGATTTCTCATAGTCATTAGCTTCCATTTTCTCCAGTCTAATTCTGAAGGAATATTCTCTTCAGTGAGCTTTTGAGATTCTTTTTCCATCTGGTAAATTCGGCTTTTTAAGGCCTCATTGGCTTTTTGAGCCTCTTTTGCCATTTGAGTTAGTCTATTTTTTAAGGTGTTATTTTCTTCAGTCAGGTTGACTTGCTTTTCATGATTTTCTTGCATCATTCTTATTTCTCCTCCCTATTTTTCCTCCACTTCTCTTATTTGGTTTTCAAAATCCTTCTTAAGCTCCTCCACGGCCTGTAACCAATTCATATTTTTCTTGGAAGCTTTAGGTGCAGGATTTCTGACTTCATTGTCTTCATGCTGTTCCATGCTTTGATGCTTTTTGTCCCCCAAAAAGAAATCTAAAGTTGGATTGCTGTGCTTGCTTTGCTTCATTTGCTTGCTCATGTTTCTACTCAGTTACTTGACTTTTTTGCTTTTTGCCACAGTAGAAATCTGCTTCCAGAGAGGAGAGCTTTTTTTTTTCTTTTTGAAGGGCAATTGGGATTAAGTGACTTGCCCAAGGTCACACGGCTAGTTTTTGTGTTAAGTATCTGAGGCTGGATTTGAACTCAGGTCTTCCTGACTCCAGGGCCAGTGCTGTACTCACTGTGCCACTTAGCCACCCCAGAGAGGAGAGCTTTGTCCCAAATCGCTGGGGTTTTCACATCTGCTGGAACTATTAATTGGGTACCTTCTCTGAAGCTTCCACAGGCTCTGGCACCTGGTCACACACCCCAGGACCTTCACCCAAGACAGTGATCCAAATCCAAGCAGGTTAAAGCAGGAGCAACTACCCTTCAGAATGGTTGCTTGGTCCCTCTGCAGTCCTCAGGCCAGGAGCTCTGAAGCAGCCATGCTGCAGTGGCCACTGCTCTTCAGCCGCTTCTCCCTCCGGGGGCAGTGGCTGGACCGCACTTTCTGTCCCCCTGTTCCCAATGTCCACACTGATCTTTTACTTTGCCTTTGACATTTATGGGTTGATAATTTTTCCATAGCTGCTGATGATCCACTCTCCCCAATTCCCTCCAGCTGTGACTGGTTGTTGCTGCTCCACTATGATGGACTCTT
Organism: Petaurus breviceps papuanus; assembly: GCF_028583685.1. NCBI lineage: Eukaryota > Metazoa > Chordata > Mammalia > Diprotodontia > Petauridae > Petaurus > Petaurus breviceps. The sequence goes on from NW_027187289.1 coordinate 4,162,695, forward strand.
CTTGCTGGCCTGCTGGGCTCCCTTCAGTGGGAGATTGGTTTCTCTCTTTAACTTTGTGGGTTCTGTAGCTCTAAAGTTTGTTTAGAGTCATATTTTGTAAGTATTTGAGGTCATTTTGGGGGGAGCTCACAGAGTTTTCCTGCTTCTATGCCACTATCTTTGCTCTCTACTCTATTGATTCATTTTTTACATCACTAAAATTCCCCTTCCCCCAAACATCCCAGAGAGTCATCCCATAGAACAAAAAAATTTTAAAAGACAAAAAAAAGAGAAAAATTAAAATAACTCATATATTAAAAAAATCTGAAAATATGTGTAATATACCACATCTTGGCAAAGGGTGGGGGTATGAGTGTTTTTTCATATCATTTCTTTGGACCCATGCTTGTTCCTTATAATTTTGCAACATTTGCTTTTGATTTCTTTTAATGACTTTTCTTTATATTTATATTATTTTCACTGTGTATATAGATTTTTTGGCTCTGCTTACTACACTCTGCATTATTTCACACAGCTCTTTCTGTACTTATCAGTATTCTTCATATTTTACAGCATAGTGATATTCATTCATATGTCACAATTTGTTTACCTATTCTTCATTTGATGAGTATCTACTTTGTTTATAGTACTTTGCTATTGCAAAAAGTGCTGCTATAAATGTTTTGCTGTGGATGGGGACTTTCTTATCTTTCAGTTTGCAGTGAAATATGTGTTCATGTCTTGATTGGTATAGTCTCTAAATGATTGCATTTAGATAGCAAGGAATTATTACATTTTCTAAAGGACAGCCTTATTTTAAAGTAAGTACTTGAATTTGTGTCTGAATTTCGAAGAAGGAAAGAAACTTCTTAGAATTCCTTCTAGTTTATAATATTATTTAATTTCTTAGGAATGATAATGTTAAAATCCTGTGAGTAATAATCTTCTAATTGTAATACTATTTTCTTTTTAGGTGTTACACATAATATTGCTTTACTTCGCGAAGTGATCAACCATAGACGTTTTGTTGAAGGAGACATTAACACAAAATTCCTCTCTGATGTATATCCTGATGGTTTCAAAGGTTTGTGTTTATGGAAATATTTTTCAGATATTACTTGTTTCCAAATAATTTTTTGCAAGTCATGAGTTTTTCTCCATTTAAAAGTTATATAATTTCAGTCAAAACATCTGTTAATTTATAATATTCAGTTAAAAAGTACCATTTAGCATTTTGAAACATTTTGCATGGTAACATTTAACATATTTCTCAAATTTGGCTTATCGGAGAAGTAACATTTAGCATATTATATAGTCAAATCAACAGTTGTTTTACTTACATATTCACATTAGGAATGTTCAGAAAACAAAAGAAACAGAAAGGCAGCTCAGGTTACCAAATGAAGACCTGTGTTCAAATGCTACCTGTTGCATATCAAGGCTGCATGACCTTTGGTGAGTCTCTTAACCTTGGTGCTACAGGGAATCTCTGACTTTTAAGTTTCAGAGCAAGTGCTACAATTCCCAGCCTGGGCTTGGCATGGGGATGGCTTCTTATTGGGAGTTTTATGTATCACTGAAATAATAATTAGTATCAAAAATAAGAATAAAACACTAGGAAAGTATAATTTCTTCAATGTACTTTTGAATATAATGTATTTTTAAGTGTTCTATATGTGTACTTGTATATCCCTACCCCAAGAATGTCTAAGTTCCTTGAGCTCAGGGACCTTACTTATTGTTTTCCCCATCTAGTTCCAGCCTACCTTTCCAGAATCCTTGGTCTTTGGCCCCATTCATACATAACACATTCTAGTCAAACTAGTCTACTTGATGTTTCTCATACACAGCCCTCTGTATTTTGTCTTGGGATCTTTGCAGTCACTGGCTTTCTCCCACACGTTGAAGGTACTCCCTTCTTACTTCTTTCTTTTGGAAACCCTAATTTACTTCAAAACTCAGCTTACCTGCCTCCTTCTACACAAAACCTTTCTTGACTGCCATTTGCCTCCCCCATCAGCAAGTGTGGTATTATGGTTCTGGGCTCTTCTATTTTGTTGCACTTGTGGAGAGCTTAACATCACTGCAAATTCCTAGATGTACACTTGGTATTGCTACGCTCAAGAAGACACGAGAAGGAGAAATTTTCTTTCCCATAAGAAAATTTGCGCTCTCTCTCTCTCTGTCTCTCTTTTTCTCCCCCCTCTCCTCTCTTTCTTTCTCTTTGTTTCTATCTGTCTCTGTTTCTCTCCCTTTCTCTGGAAAGCTTCCAGTTAGAGTACTTGTTTTTAGAATTTTCTGATCACATGTGCCCCACTGTATTAATCTCCATTAGTTTCCTTTCCCAACACTATTAGCTATGTGTCTTTCAAATCTGTACTGCTCCCCTCCCCAGTTTATCCTTTTGTTTGTAGGACCATAAATTATTCACCTATGTTCAGTTTAAAAAGGACCATGGCTGGGATATCTATTTCAATGCCCATGGTCTGTTTCTTCCCTTGGACAAACCGTAAAGATGCAGAATGATACCAGTTTTCCAACAATTTTGATATACTAAAGATGAAAGCTACTTTCTGTTTCTCACTTGGGTCCTTCTTCAGTGGTGTCCCGGGTTCTACCCCAGGCGAAGAGACCTTTTCATATGTTTTAGTAAGTCCTTGATGAGGCTTTCATTTCTGCAGGGACTTTCTGGAGGTCACTGAGGGACGATCTCAAGCAAGTTCCTGCTTTTATTCCACCATCTTGACTCTGTCCCCCTGCAGGGACTTTTTGAATAAAAAAATAACAAAAAACATATGAAGTATGGATTATCCAATACATATTTCTGAATGATAAATCTCTTAAGTGATTGTTTAACTTCCCCCACTTTACAAAAAACTGCTTGATATGTGATGCTTAGAACTTATGATGTTTTACCTGGTTTGAAGCATGGTCCTTCTTGTTATACTCTGATTTGGTTTTGGTTTTATTTTGCACCTTGTTTCAGGACCTAATCTAGTTGTTATGTCTTGTTTGAAGGGTTTTTGTCTTTTCTGTTTCAAGAATGAATAGTTCTGTGTAGTAGTGACTGGAGTTACAAACCTTCAGATTTTCACTATGGCTCTGGTTCTGTTGGAGCTGTTAGATAGTTCCAGATTTCCCACCTGGACAAAGTTGTCTTCTGATGTGTCTGAGGACTTTGGAATGGTTTTTCCTGTTCTGTTTGGTAGCTCCTTCTGTCTATCATTTGTATAGCTGGTTATGAATGCTTGTTATTTTCTTTTACCTTCCTAGTTTTATTTGATTACTGTGGCTGTCTCTATTGTGCCCCCAGATCACCATCCACCTCAAGGTCTAAGACCTTTCCCGGTAGACTGAACTTGTAGGGAGTGGGGGAAGTGGAGAGGCAAAGGGGACTTTAAAAGCCCTCCTAATAAGAAAGATACCAGCTTGTTCCAGCTCATTATAGATCTAAGATTAGTCAGTTTTAAAAATGCAGACTTAAAAAAAAATAACTGGAATGACTAGGAATTTTCTAAAGCTATATGAAAGTGTTCTTTAAATGGAGGGAAAGGGGTGGCCAGGTAGCACAGCGAGTAAGAGCTCCAGCTCCAGTGTTGAGAAGACCTGGAGATCAAATCCTGGGCTCAGACACTTAGCACCCACCCAGAAACACCTGGCCGTGTAACCTTGAGCAAGTTACTTAACCCCAATTGCTTAGGGGCGGCCAGGTGGCTCAGCGAGTAAGAGCACCGGCTCCAGTGTCGGGATGACCTGGATCAAATCCGGGCTCAGACACTTAGTACCACATCCAGAAATAACTGGCCGTGTAACCTTGAGCAAGTTACTTAACCCCGATTGCTTTAAAAAAAAAATAATAATAAATGGAGGGAAAACACCAAGGCAAGAACAAAATCTTTTTAAAGCCCTCAAAATGAAGATAATGTTGAAATCTTCTCAGAGTAAAATTGGATCGAGTACCAGAAAACTATTGTATTTGTAACTGAATGATTGCCAGCTAGGGGGTACAGTAGATAGAGCACTAGGTTTGGAGTCAGGAAAGTCTGAACTCTATTCTGACCTCAGACACTTACTAGCTGTGTGACTGTGGGCAAATCACTTAACCTCACTTTGCCTTAATTTCTCATTTGTAAAATGGGGACACCTTGGAGAAGGAAATGGCAAACCACTGCAAAGTTTTTCCCAAGAAAACCCAATGAACGTCCATGGGGTCATGTAGAGTCAGATGTGACTGAATGACTGAAAACCAACAACAATTTGTAATTGAATGCTGGCAGATGTTATTTTTTTCTTCTTAATTTGCAACATGTTTACCTATTCTCTTTTTTGTTGTTGTTATCATTCCTGCTGAGCAGTATAAAAAAAAGAAATAATTTTTATCTCCAGATTGTCATCCAGATTAACTTCTGAGATCAGAGTTGTATAGTGTGTATAGTACCAGAGTTTATAGATTTCACAGTCTCATTGCCATGAAGTGGTTTCTTCTTATTTCCAGGATCACATATAAAATCCTCAGGTTACCTTTTAAAGCCCTTCATAACCTAAGCTTTTCTTATCTCACCAGTCTTTTTACATTTTATTTGCCTCATTGTGATCCATTGACATCCGCCTCCTTCTTCTTCCTTACATATAGCACTTTTTAGAGAAATGGGCACTTTAAAAAAGGATGGAGTAGATGCGATCTTGGGTTGGAAGGCTTTAGTAGTTGGAGGGAAAGGGGAAAGACCTCCAATTGAAATTGGCGTTTCAGTTGACTCTTAAATGAAGCTAAGGATTCTGATACATAGAAATCAGTAGGGAGAGCATTACATGTGTAAGGGACAGCCAGTAAACAGGTGTGGAAATGGATGATAGAGCATTATATGCAAGAAGCAGCAAGTAGGCCAGTATAGCTGGACTGGAGAACATATGGAGGAAAATAATATGTATGAAGAGGAAAAGTAAGAAGGGAGCATGTTAGTAATAGCTTTAAATGTTAAACAATGGAGTTTTATTTAAACCTTGAGTTAATATTGAGCCACTGGCATTTATTGAATAGTGAGGGACTGAGTTAACAACATTAACTTCATAGTTTGGGAAAATCACTCTGGCAGCTGAATGGAAAATGGATTCGAAGAGAGAGATTTCAGGCAGGGAGACTAGTTAGAAGCCCACTGGTGGTAATCCAAGTATTAGAGACTTAAACTAGGTAGATGATCATGTGAATAGAGAACAGGAAGTGTGTTTGAGAAATGTTGTGGGTATCGAAAAGCAAGATTTGGGAACTGACTACATATATGGGGTAAGTGAAAGGGAAATATTGACACTAAAATTGTTAACTTTGGTGACAAATAGGATGCTGTTGTTCTCAATAGTAACTGGAAAGTTTGGAATTCAAGTGGGTTTGGGAATAAAAATATAAGTTCTCTTTAGAAAATGTTGAGTTTGAAATGCATATGGGGTATCCATTTCATAATATCCAATATACAGTTGTTGATATTGGACTTGGACAACCTAGGATCAGCTTACAAAAGTACATATAAATAACATAAAAGAGATGTTAAACCTGTACATGAATGTATGGTAGATGTTATGCTGGACAGACATATGTTTTAGGAATAGTTCAGTATATGACAGTCTAGCGATAAAGAAGTAATAGGAATTCCATGTCAAGAATGGAAAAAAATGGGGGTTCTCCAGATCCTCTTCACGTGTTCCTCCTTCCTCTGAGCTAGTCTGCGGAAACTTGCTGTTGCTGTCAACATGTCTGCTGGAAATGCCAAGATTGGGTACCCAGCCCCTAATTTCAAAGCTACCGCTGTTATGCCTGATTGGCAGTTCAAAGACATCAGCCTTTCTGACTAGTAAGGGAAATATGTTGTGTTGCTCTTCTACCCTTTGGACTTCACCTTCATGTGCCCTAGGGAGATTATTGCTTTCAGTGATCAAGTTGAAGAATTTAAGAAAATCAACTGCCAAGTGATTGGTGCCTCAGTGGATTCGTGCCTCTCTCACCTTGCCTGGGTCAATATGGTCAAGAAGAATGGTGGACTGGGAGCTGTGAATATCCCATTGTTGTCTGACCCCAAATGAAGCATTGCTCAAGATTATGGGACCTTAAAGGCAGATGAGGGATTTTCATTCAGGGGTCTCTTCATTATTGATGAGAAGGGGATCCTCTGCCAGATCACTATCAATGACCTTCCTGTGGGCTGCTCTGTAGATAAAACTCTTCGGCTTTTCCAGGCCTTCCAGTTCACAGACAAGCATGGTGAAGTGTGCCCTGCTGGCTGGAAACCAGGGAGTGACACCATCAAGCCTGATGTTCAGGACAGTAAGGAATACTTCTCCAAGCAGCAGTGAGCTGCTCTCTGTAGCCACGGATGGTCCTCTTCCTCCTCCCCCCCCCCCCACCCCATGGGGCCTGTGGATTTGTTAGCCACTGTCTGCAGGACAACTGTGCTTGATCTTCCCCAACCTTTCAACTGGAAGGTCTTTGTAGCAGGAGCCCAGGCAGTATGGGGTAGCTGGGCATGCCCTCTGCTCATGGGGCCTGACTCATCCAGATCCTTCCTCCCTCTCTCAGGGCAGCAGCCCACCAGCTGAGCCTGCCAGCTCTCTTTCTCACTCCTAATGACCGAGTGCTGTGTTAACATTGTACCACAGTCACCTCTTTGGGCTCAAGCCCATCTCATGTTTTGTAGCTCTATTAATCTTGTCCTAAGGAAAAAAAATAAAGAATGGAAAAAATGAAAAAAGCTAACGTTTTTCTAAGTACTCAAGGTAGGCTTTTATTAAGGCATGAATTTGTGATTTATATTGGTGTAAAATGGAAGATGCAGAGTTTGACAACTGTACTGGTACAGTGAAAATTCTGAAAAAAAACCAAACTGCCTCTTTACTTGATTTCAGCTGATTTTGGCAATGTAGATTCCTACTTTAAGCTCTTTCTCTAAACCATTACTTATTCAACAGGATGAATTGATGTTGAAACATGAACACAATACCCAGGAACTTTGTATTTCTAGAATTCTCAGCTGCACATTGGCTTTCAATTTAAATATTGGGTTATTAGTGTAGAACTAAAGAAGCAAGGATTTCAAAGGATCTGAAGAACATTTCATTCATTCTTAAAAGGTATAAAAGTATTTTCTTCAACATTCTATCTTGAAAAAGTAATTCTATCTTTTTGGAATACTTTGCATGTTCGACAAATATCTATGTTCTGATGCAACTCATCCTGTTGTTAGACAGCTCTAATTATTAGACAATTCTTTCTTCTGCTGAGCTGAACTTTCCTTTATTCTTTCTGACTTGTTTTGATTTTAAAGCTAGTGCTAGTTTTACAACTTTTGAAACAGTAAAAAATAAATCAAAGGTGATCTGTTACCTCTTCTAAGTGACAGAATATTAAATATTTGAAGGCAATTGTTTGCTCTCTCCTTATTTTTCTCTTTTCTAAGCAATACACATCCAGTGTCTTCAACTGTTTTTGAGTAAAAAAATTTGTAGATTCTTCATCATTCTAGTATTTATATTTTTAATATGTCCTAGATCATTGTAGTATAATAAGTAATCTACTTAATTTAATTTTGAACTTTATCCAGCAAGAGCAACACTGATTCCACAAATGTCTATGAAACTTTAAATGTTTAGATCCAGTGTCAGCTCCATATTGAACTATAGCTGTTTGAATTGATAAGTATAATTATAATATCCTCTTGCGATAGACTATTCCTAGAAAAAATTTTAAGGGATGTTTCACTGAGGTAGAAAAAGGACATACTTTTGACTTGTTGAAAATATATTTTAATATGTATGAATCTGCTATGATTTATTACTATATAAATATTACAGTACAAAGAGTTAAAGATGGATGCCCTTACATTTTTTTACTTTAAAAAATTTTTTTATTTAATATTCCATTTTTCCTTAATTACATGCAAAATGGCTGAACAAGTTGTGGCATGTGATTGTGATCTTTAACATTTGTCTTTAACCACAACTTGCAAATTCTCTCCTCTCCTCCCCCAGTTCCATCCCCCGTTGAGGAAGCAAGCAATTTGACACAGGCTATACATGTATAGTCATGGAAAACATCTCTGCAATAGTCATATAGTGAAAGAAAACATGCCCCTCCCCCACCCCCCCAAAAAAAGAAAACAAAGAAAGCAAAAAAAGTACACCTCAATCTGCATTCAGACATCATCAGTTCCTTCTCTAAGGATGGAAAGCATTTTCACCATAAACCTGTCAGAGTTGTCTTGTATCATTGCATTGCTGAGGATAGCCAAGTCATTCATAGTTGATCATCCTACAGCATTGCTGTTACCTTGTATAAAGTACATTTTACTTTGCATCAGATCATGAAAATCTCTCTAGGGTTTTCCTAAGGTATCCTACTCATCATTTCCCATAGCACAATAGCATTACATCACAAGCACATGCTGAAACTTTTTCAGCCATTTCCCAATTGATGGCCATCCCCTCAATTAACAATTCTTTGCTACAAAAAAAGAGCTGCTGCTTGGGTATAGAGATCCATATTACCCTACTGGAGAGTCGGAGGGGGGATGGAAGAGGATGTAGGAGAGAGCAGATTGGGGGAGGGGGTATACAGTGGGATCACTATTTTGGGGGTGGTGGATAGGGGAAAGATGGGGAGAACATTTGTAACTCAAAATCTTGTGGAAATGAATGATGTAAACTAAAAATAAACATAAAATTTAATTTAAAAAAAGTTGCTGGGGTGGGGCAGAGTCAAGATGGTGGAGTAGAAACAAGACTTTTCTGTGGGACTCTGTCTCCCATCACCTCCAATTCATGTGAAAGGTGACTCTGAAGAAACTTTGGAGCTACAGGACCCACAAAATGACACAAAAGAAGCTAACCTCCTGCTGAGGACAGCATGGCAGGCCAGCAGGGAGCAGCCAGTGCAGCTCTGGGAGCCTACCCCAGCCCCAAGTGAGCCAGAGGTTTTAGCCCCAGGGAGGCCTGACCAGCCCCTGGCTAGTGGGACTTCAGATCACCAGCAGCTCTGGCTGTTTCTAGAATTATCAACCTATAGATGCTAAGGACAAAGTGAGAGGTCAATGCAGTGTTGACTTTGGGATCCAGTAGTTTGGGAGTGCGGTCGGTCTTTATCCCCTGGAGGGAGAAGCCACTGAGGTGCTGCCGCTGTGTAGCCATCGCCACATGGAAGCTTCAGCTCCTGGCCTGCAGTGTAAGGTGACGAAGCAACCAGTCTGAGGGGTAATCATTGCTCTTGCTTTAACCTGCTTAGATCTGGATTGTGGTCTAGGGTGGAGGTCTTGGGGTGTGTGAACAGCTTGCCAGAGCGTGTAGAGGCTTCAGAGAGGGTACCCAACTAATACCTTCAGCAGCTGAGAAAACCCCAGTATTTGGGACCAAGCTCCCTTCTGGTAGCAGAGTCCTACTGTGGCAAAAAGCCCAAAAGTCAAGTAATTGAGTGACAACGTGAACAGGCAAAGGAAGCAAAGCAAAGAGAGCAACCCAACTTTACACTCCTATTTTGGGGACAAAAAGAATCAAAGCATGGAACAGGAGGAAGACAGTGAAGTTAGAACTCCTGCACCAAAAGCTTCCAAGAAAAATACGAGCTGGTTACAGGCCATAGAGGAGCTTAAGAAGGATTTTGAAAACCAAATAAGAGGAGAGGAAAAATTGGGAAGAGAAATGAGAACAATGCACGAAAATTATGAAATGAGAGTCAACAACCTGACTGAAGAAAATAACACCTTAAAAAATAGACTAACTCAAATGGCAAAGGATGCTCAAAAAGGCAATGAGAAGAATGCCTTAAAAAGCTGAATTTGCCAGATGGAAAAAGAATCTCAAAATCTCACTGAAGAGAATCATTCCTTCAGAATTAGATTGGAGCAAATAGAAGCCAATGACTTTATGAGAAATCAAGATACTATTAAACAGATCCAAACAAATGAAAAAAATAGAAGGCAATGTGAAATATCTCATCGGGAAAACCACTGACCTGGAAAATAGATCCAGGAGAGATAATTTTAAAATTATTGGACTACCTGAAAGCCATGATCAAAGAAAGAACCTAGAAATCATCCTTCAAGAAATTCTTAAGGAAAATTGCCCTGATGCTTTAGAACCAGAGGATAAAATAGAGGTTGAAAGAATCCACTGATCGCCTCTTGAAAAAGATTTCCAAAAGAAAACTCCTAGGAATATTATAGCCAGGTTCTGGCATTCCCAGATCAAGGAGAAAATATTACAAGCAGCTAGGAAGAAACAATTTGAATATTGTGGAATCACAATCAGTATAGCACAGGATCTGGCAGCTTCTACACTTAGGGATCAAAGGGCTTGGAATATGATATTCTGGAGGTCAAAGGAGCTGGGATTAAAACCAAGAATCGACTACCCAGCAAAACTGAGCATTCTGTTTCAGGGGAAAATATGGTCATTCAGTGGAATAGAGGACTTTCAAGCATTCTTGATGAAAAAACCAGAGTTGAATAGAAAATTTGACATTTCAGATACAAGAAGCAAGAGAAGCTTTAGAAGGTAAACGGAAAAGAAATCATAAGGAACTTATCAGTGTTGAACTATTTACATTCCTGCATGGAAAAACTATAATTGTAACTTGTAAAACTTTTCTCAGTATGACAATAAGTGAAGGGAATAGAAATGTGTGTATGTGTATATATATATATATATATATATATATATATATATATATATATATGTATATATATATATGTGTGTGTGTGTGTGTGTGTATGTATATGTGTATATATATACACAAACACATATATATGTCTATATAGGAGGGTATATTGGCGTATGAATACATATGTGAATGTGTGTATATATATGTGTACAGGTATACATAGAGGGCACAGGATCAATTGAAAGGGAAGGGATGATACTTAAAAGGTGAAATTAAGACATATGAGAGGACATGGGGAGAGATAGATTGGGGTAAAGTATCTCATATAGAAAGGGTAAGGGAAAATGATTACAATGGAAGGAAGAACAGGAATGAAAAAGGGAATGATTCAACCTTATTCTCATTGAATTTGGCTTAGGGAGGGAATGACATACCCACTATAGGGTATGGGTATAAGTTATCTCACCTTACAGCAGAGCAGGGGGGAAGGGGATGTGAGGGGGGATGATGAGAGGGTGGGCTGGGGGAGAGTGAAGTTGGAAGCACCCACTTTTGAAAAGGGACTGGATCAAAGTAGAGAATAGAACAAGTGGGAGGTGGGATAGGAGGGATGGAAATATATTCAGTCTTCTACAATATATTTACTATGGAAATGTTTTGCATACCTACACATGTACACATGTATATTGAATTGCTTATCTTCTGAGTAAGGGTGGGTGACAAGGGAGGAAGGGAATGAATCTGGAATTCAAAGTTTTAAAATCAGTTGTTTAAAATATATCTATATATACTATTATCCATATTATTTTACATGCAACTGGTAAATAAGATATACCGGCACTGGGGCATAGAAATCCACTGTCCCCTACTGGAAAGTTGGAGAAGATATGGGAGAGAGCATATTGGAGGAGGGGATATCCAGTGGGACTGCTATTTTGGGGTGGTGGGTAGGGGAAAAATGGGGATAAAATTTGTAACTCAAAATCCTGCGGAAATCAATGATGTAAGCTAGAAGTTAATAAATCCTTTGATTAAAAAATATTCTAAAAAATGTTGCTGAAAATTTTTTTTTACGTAGAGATTCTTTTCCTGTTTTTTTTATCTCTTTTGGGATACAGACCTGGCATATAGTTCCAAATTTCTTTATAGAATAATTCACAACTCTACCAGCAGTGCATTAATACCCCATTATTCCCATATCCCCTCCACCATTTGATATTTACCTTTTCTCTTCTATTAGTCAAACTAATAGGTATGAGGTACTACCTCAGAATTGTTTTAATTTGCATTTCTCCAACCAGTAATGAGTTAGAATATTTTTCATATGACTATAGATAGCTTTGGTTACTTCATCTGACAACTGTTCATGTATTTTGATCATTTATTAATTGGGGAATGCTTCTTTTATAAATTTGACTCAATTCTCTATATTTTTGAGAAATGAGGCCTTTATCAGAGAAACTTGGTTCAAAAATTTTATTTTCACAGTTACTGTTGCTAACAGTATTTCCCTCCATCCTATCTCCCCATCTCCCATTTATTCTATTCTCTCTTTCCTTTCACCCTGTCCCTCCTCAAAAGTGTTTTGTTTCTGACTGCTGCCTCTCCCAATCTGCCCTTCCTTCTATCTCCCACTCCCTACCTACTTCCCCCCCGCCCCATCTTCATCCCTGCCTACTTTCCTATAGGGTAAGATAGATTTCTATCCTAATTGAGTGTTTATGTTATTCCTTCTTTGAGCTAGTTCTGATGAGAGTAAGTTTCACTTACTTTCCCTCACCTCCCTTTTCTTCTCCATTGTAAAAGCTTTTTCAGGGCTCTTTTATGAGAGATAATTTACTCCATTCTACCTCTCCCTTTCCCTTTCTCCCAGTACATTCCTCTTTCACCCCTTAATTTTACTTTTTTAAAGATATTATCCCTTCATAATCAAGTCACAGGTGTGACCTCTGTCTGTATATACTCCTATTTTTGCTAATAATGAGAATGTTCTCATAAGTTACTGGTATCATCATCCCATGTAGGAATGTAAACTGCTTAACCTTATTAAGTTGCTTATGATTTCCCTTTCTTGTTTACCTTTTTATGCTTCTCTTGAATCTTGCATTTCAAAATCAAATTTTCTATTCTGCTCTAGTCTTTTCATCAAGAATGCTTGAAAATCCTCTATTTCATTGAATATCTACTTTTTTTCCCTTGAAGGCTTATTTTTAGTTTTCATAGGTGGGTGATGTAATGCTAGCTCCTTTGCTCTCTGCAGTATCATATTCCAAGCCCTCTGATCCTTTAATGTAGAAGATGTTATCCTGACTATGGCTCCATGATACTTGAATTGTTTCTTTCTAGCTGCTTACTATATTCACTGTGTCACCTAGCCACCCCCCTATATAATTTCTTGAAAGATGTCCAGGCTCTTTTTCTGATTATGGTTTTCAGGTAGTCCATTTATTTTAAAATTATTTCTCCTGGTTTTATTTTCCAGGTCATTTGTTTTTCCAGTGAGATGTTTTATGTTGTCTTCTATTTTTTCATCCATTTTATTTTATTTTATTGTTTCTTTGTTTCTCATAAAGTCATTAACTTTTCTTTGCTCAATTCTGATTTTTAAGGAATTATTTTCTTCATTGAACTTTTGTACTTCCTTTTCCTTTTGGCCAATACTACTTTTTAAGGAATTCTTTTCTTCAGTGAATTTTTGTGCCTCTTTCTATTTGGCCCATTCTTTTTAAAACAGTCTTCTCTCACTGTACCTTTTGCCATTTGACTTAGTCTTTTTTTTTTTAAGGTATTTTTTTCTAAAGTATTTTTTTGTGTCAATCTATTGACTTGTTTTTCATGATTTTCTCCTGGTTTCCTGGGTCCTGGGATGTGCTGGTGTGGCCAACACTGCCCTGCACTACTCTCACCCTGGTGCAACAGACCATTTCTTACTCTTACTCGCTGAGCCACCTGGCTGCCCCTTGGAATTACAAGTATTATACGAATTAGATATTCATTTCAGATTCTGACCTCTTCTTTAAATCCTTTGAGAACTGTAACATTTTGTGGAATTCAGTTGAATGAATTGAAAATATTTACCCTACTAAGTTTATTATTCATTCATACTTGACTAAAGTAGCTCATACTATTGAAATTATACTCCTCACTATACCTAAATATATTCTGACTCACAATAAATGATAAGAATTTTGATTTATTTTCAAAAAGATTTAACTAAGATTTAATTTTGTAGCATAGAGTTCTATAAACCACAGTACATTGTATCATTCCAGGGCCTTGATAGCAATAGATAAGAGCTGGTTTGGAGTGACCAACTCTATTTAGATAAACAGTTTAGTAGGTACCACTACTTGGATATATAGCTTCTTTTTTGTTTTTTTATTCTTACAGCCTGCTTCTTTACTAGACCAAAGAGATATGAAAAGACACACCACCTCTTTTAAAGATGTTGTAGGTTCATAAGTGTACATTGCACATATTTTTTCAAAGTTTTTTTGTTTTATTATTCAGCTATTTCGATTTTTCCCCATCTTTTTTTTTTTCTTTCAAAATATCTGTTATACTGGATAGCTTCCTAGGATCGAAAAGAAAATGGATACTGGGAAAAATTATGGTGATGTTAAAAAAAAGAACAAAACCAAAAATCACTCAACATATGATTTTATTTTCCCTTTTTTTTGAGGGGAATGTCAGGGCAATTGGGGATAAGATCACATGGTTAGTAAGTGTTATGTTAAGTGTCTGAGGTCACATCTGAACTCAGGTCCTCATGACTCCAGGGCAGGTGCTCTATTCACTATGCCACATAGCCTCCCCTATATGATTTTAGTTTTAGAAAGAAAGTCTTTTGCAATTGTTTGAGCAAGAGTTAATGAATATTTGTATTTGTGTGGTGAATGCTTTAGGAGAGAAGAGGACATATATGGTGTGTCCCAGAAGTCTTAGTCTAGTTTAAAGCTTTAACAGCTTTAGAAATAGAAATGCCACAGACTTATAGGAAATAACAATCGAAAGGTTACTATTTAAAAATTTTAAATGTTGACATGTTTCTAGTTATAACTTAACCTAACTTTCTTTTGCTATATGTACATTGTTCTGGTTCATTTATAGCTTAGAAAAAAAAAACTTTCATCATCTGCTATTCAGTGACTGATGTATCTCATAAGATGATAGGTTCTGATTTAGACATGTTTGCATTTTAGATAATAATTGGATATCTGCTTTGAGACCAATATGTGTTTTTGTATATACATGGCTGATCACCAAGCAAACAATGGCATAGAGAAAAAAGTGGGAGCCCAGGAGAGACCTTTTGGGAATTTATGTTTATTAAGTAGGTCAAGAAGAAGTGATTCAAGTGTCCTTAAGCCAAGGGAAAAGAGAACACCAAGAAATAGGAAGAGATAGCACAAAAAATAACCATGGTATCACCTGGGAATAGATCCTTCTATTTGACAACTTGATGGTCTTTAATGTTCTTTGAAAAAAGTTTCATTAGTTTGATGGAGAGTGAAGCCAAAATTGCAAAGAATTGAGAAAGAAATAGGTGGTAATGACATACAGGCTGTAATTTTATCACTTTTTTTTTTTTTTAGCCATTAGATAGTGAAAGGGGAGTTATAAAATAGGATGGTTTTCCAGCAGGATAAGAGGGAGTTTTTGTTTTTTTTTTAATGATAGGGGATTGTAGAGAGTAAAAGGCAAGATGGATAGACCACTAGATTTGAAGTCAGGAAAACTAGAATTTAAATCTAGCTTCAAACACTTAGTAGAGTAACACTGGGCAAGTCACTTAATATCCATTTGCCTCAGTTTCTTCACCTGTGAAGTGGCAATAATAGTAGAATGTACCTCTTAGGGTAGCTGGGAGTATCAAGTGAGATAATACTTGTAACTTGCTTCACAAAATTTAGTGTGCTATATAATGTCTAGCTGTCATCATCATTAAAAATGTGAGAAATAGGGGCGGCCAGGTAGCACAGCAAGTAAGAGCACCAGCCCCAGAGTCGGGATGACCTGGGGATCGAATCCGGGCTCAGACACTTAGCACCCACCCAGAAACACCTGGCCTTGTAACCTTGAGCAAGTTACTTAACCCCAATTGCTTAAAATAATTGTGAGAAGTAGGTATAGATAGATACTTAGGCCCTCTTTGGTTAAGGCACTGGATTAGTTGGGAGAGTATAGCAGATGATATAAAGCATGATTAGAGAGTGGTTAACATTGGAAAGGATAGTTATTACCTGAAACACATGGGAAGGAGCTAATTGGTAAAGTTTTAGTATAAGGAAGATTTGAATGAATGTTTTCTTGACTATAGTCTCAATTTCTTTGGTGTAGTAGAAAGTAAGGAAGATGTCTTTGTAGAGTTGTTGGGTATGAGGAGGTTCACACACTTTAAAAAAGGGAAAAGATCAAACAGTTTTTCTTAGGAATATATGAGGGATTTAATAATTGTTTCATATATGTTGTTTTTCCACTAATTAGAAAATTTTTGTAGACAGGAAGCAGATCTTATTGAATTCCTTAAATTACCTAGCACAATATTAGCATAGCAAGTGTTTATTTAAATAACATTTTTTTACATGACAATTGCATGTTTCTACAAATATTTAAATTATTCTTCCTCTGTTTATTTTTACTTCCAGGTCATAAATTAAATAAGACAGAAAAACAACAATTAATGGCTATAGCATCTTCTTTGTATCTGTCTTTCCAGTTAAGAGCACAGCGTTTTGAGGAAAATTCAAGGTATGATATTTTCCACAACTCAAATACACTGAAAAATATGATGATACTTTCTGCCATGTATCTATTTTCTACAGAATTGCTATTTCAAAGCATTTTCCTGGCATGACATTAACTCTTAAATTCTTAAAAGCTGTTCAGTGGAGAATATTAGCTCTAGTGAATGCCTATAAAGTTGAATTATGGTTGTAAGAATTGTTGTAGAGGTACTTCTCATATCATATGGTTCTGTCCTCTACTGCTTCGTCATGTTTAGATGAAATGAAAAGATAAGATTACGTTAAAAATAACTCACAAACTCTAGTTAGGAAAATTTCTAACATTTAGATAAAGTAGGCAATTTATCTTATTTTTGATAATCAGCCTACCTCCATCAAGAGACACCTTAAAAGAAGGTTGAGTGCCAGATGATAAAAGGTGGGATTTTTCACCACTGAGTTTTTTCCTTGCTTTGAGTATTTTGATCCCCTTTAGCTACCTTCAGAATCAGATGCTGATTACCCTCAAATTTGTGTTGTTTACAGAATAGACCTCCTTTCTGTACTGGGTCTAAGTGTTCTTCATATCTTTGTTTTCTTCAGTGTCACTTTTTCTTCCTCCTAGAACAGATTCTCACCTGTGGTATTAGAGTTCAAATTTGATGACTTTGATTCTAAAGACCTTTTTTAAAAAAAATAAAATCTTTACGCATCATTTCCATTTTCCATTGTTTATTACCTTCTGGTTCCATCCACAAATAGTATATTCATGATTTTGCTTAATTAAACCTGCTTTTCTTCAATTCCTTCTTAGATCTTTTGTCTTTTGCTTGAGATCTTACAAATGATTTAATACTGTAAACTAGGATAGTCCTTACCTAATATATTTCTCTATTTGGTAAGGTGATTAAATAGTTTGTTCACCAAGGTTGTTTCTATATTCTTTATCACATTAAGCTTTTTTTAAAAATTTCAGTTAATATCCCTTAGAATATCATTATAATCTAAGTTGTTGTCCAGCACCACTCATTTTCCATCAGCCCTTTGTTTGAATAAGTCACATTGGAGTTGCCTCATTTGTACATACCAGCTTTTCAGAATTACTTTTGTTGTTCTACTTTTTAATTTAATTTTTTCCTTGCACATCATTAAGAGATCACTTCCTGTCAGTTAAGACATAACAAACTTTATTTTAAGAATTATTATTTGTTATTTATCATAAGTGATGCCCCCTGACTTTTTCTTAAAAAATATTGATGTTTCTATGAATCTTCTTTGTAGACGATAGTCAAGAAAACAATCAAATAATAAACTTTTTTCCTAGCAAATATACAATTTTAAAATTTAGTTTTTATTAGTTTTATGTTGAAGATAAAAGTAGAGGTCCAGTTAATCAATTCATTAGACTAGTCTAAGCCAGACAGAAGTTAGAGAACAAGGATTAAAGTGGTTAGTCTTTTGATAGTTCTTTTGTAATCACAAATATGGTGTTTTACTCCTGATATTTATTTATTATTATTTCATATGATGTCCTATACATAATTTGTATCATTTTGAAAAGTATACTAATAGGACA
The DNA here is from genome assembly GCF_028583685.1 of Petaurus breviceps papuanus. NCBI lineage: Eukaryota > Metazoa > Chordata > Mammalia > Diprotodontia > Petauridae > Petaurus > Petaurus breviceps. Next base: position 4,180,612 of record NW_027187289.1, read on the forward strand.
TTGTAACATAATACAAAACTGATTTGCTTATGCAAAACTGATTTCCCGTTACTTACATTTATTAGTACTACCGGCTTGTCGTGAGTTTCATAAAGTTCTACCGTGTTTCCCTGATAATAAGACCTATCCCGGAAGTAAACCCTCCCCTTACTGTGTAAGATTCCTCTAAAATAAGCCCTCCCCCGAAAATAAGCCCTATTGAGATTGCTACTGTAGTGAAGGTGATCCCCTGCGCTACACGCTACATTACGGTACCCTCTGTATGCACGGTCCCCCCTACCCCCCGGGTGAAATGCACGCTGCGCTCCGAGCTGCATCCAATCAGAGCTGCAGCAGTGAGCACGTCATCCTGTTCTTCCCCAGTGATTTGCTTGCTGGCGCCATTGAGAGCAGTGCCGCGGAGGAGAGCTGAGGCAGGACAACATAAGCCCTCCCCTGAAAATAAGCCCTCTGGTGTTTTTCTTTCCAAAAAATTAATAAGACAGTGTCTTATTATCGGAGAAACATGGTAGCTCTGGTGTTAGCAGTTCTATTTGAAGGCCTGTGACACAATTTTTCTTTTTTTTTACCAGATTATTTGGTTGATACTTGATGATGTAGGCCAATGATGAGGTTTTTTTAAAATTTTCCCATTCTTGGGTCCGATACGTTTATCAGTTGTTTATGAACACTCACATGTTGTTTACCAACCTATGCCACTCATATGCTTATCTTAATATTATAAAAGAAGCTATGAAAAACAACCATTAAAATATTTCATTATAAAATGTTAGTTTGATACAAAATGGAGTCAGTTATGTCAAGATGACAAACTTGATTCTCATGATAGATATTAAAAATGCATGAGAAACTCTTGTAAAGTACTAGAGAACTTTAGCTGTTTCCCCAAAATATCTATGTTAAACTACAAAAGAATATAAAATCCTATAAAATTATAAGAGATTTAACAGACAATTTTCAGAGCAAAACAATCAGATATTAAATCAGTTTGCTATTTTTTTCCTAAACGTAAATATGACATAAAGTCAGAAGTAGAAATACCTGCATTTTAGAAACCTTTTAATATATATAACTATATAGTTTTATTGTACTTCATGAATGTATAGTACTCCAAAACATGCTGAAAAAAGGATTGTCTTGCATTGAGTACAAAGAAGTACAAAGAGGCTGCAAATACACACACACACACACACACACACACACACACACACACACATATATATGTATGTATGTCCTAACTTGTTGTTGCCTTCAATATAAGCTTTCTTGTTTGTCAGCATTATTAGTCTTGCCCAATTTCCTTAATTCAAAATATTTTCAGGACTAAGAGGTGGGGCTATGATCAATGATGTGATGATCCATGAATTTATGTGCTTCAGTTCATTGTCAAGAACTCAAAACAATCTTGTGCATGAATGAAAGGTGACCAGATTCCTGCTTTGACCATTCTGGTGCATCACTTAAAGTTATCTCAGATACATTGTTGACATGCTCTGATTCTTGGTCATGTTACTTAGGAAAAAACCATTCATGGACCTTACTTTCTTGACCCCGCTGCCATATACTTAGAACCTGCATACCAGATTGCAGAAAGGTCCTGGCCAACAGTTGTGAAGCCTGTTAACACTAGTTTGAAGAGGAGCAGGAAAAATGGTGTGTGTTTATACAATTGATTGAGAGAAATGATTTGTTTGTTGGAGATTCTGAGTATTGCTATTGAATAACTCACATATGTACTCTTCTTCACATTGCCACTTTTAGCATCTGGAAATTGAATAGCAACCTTTTGCCTCTTGGGCTGCTTTCCAAGCCTGCTGCCTGTGTCATTTTGATCTGGATAGGGTCAGTCCAGAAGCAGTTGTGTGAGCCTATCCTAGGACAGAGATCAGGGGAACCCAATTCCTGGAAATTGAGCACCTCTTCCAATAATCCTTTATGAAATACCTGTGTGTGCTAGTGACTGGGGAGGGCAGGACAGAAGAGAAATAATCCCTGCCCCTAAACAACTTGCACTGTATTAAAGGTGATGGTATGCATACACATACACAACATAAATACTCAGTAATCCTAAGGTGAGGCGAATCGAGTAGGAACTGAAGGAACTAGGAATTTCCTCATGTAGGAAGTGGTGCTAGAGTCTTGAAGTGAACTACTAACTCCAGGAGGTGGAAGGAAGAAGAAAGAGAGTGCATTTCAGGCCTGGAAGCCTGCCCTCAAAAATCCCTAGAAAGGAGTGGAGGGATTTTGTGTGGAGAACATTAAAGAGGCCATGAGAGGCAACAGGAGGGAGACATACGTGATAAGGCTGGAAAGATTGGGCCCAGGTTGTGAAGAACTTTTGGTCTTTCTCCATTTTTGCTTCAGAACAGGAATTTCCAACATATTATTCACTCTTATTTCCCATATCCACCTTTGTATCAAAGGAACCAAGTGTCAAAGCATATTTAGGTTTAACTGGAAGGTTTTCATCAGATGCTAAATAGAATTTCTTTAGCTTCTCACTGACAATGATAGATGTTGAAACTTTGAGAGTTATTTTCATCATGATCTTTTCTGCAAATACTTCACATATACATTACTATAAGAGACAGAAACATCAAATGAAATTATGTTTCTTGGCTCTGTGTCTAGGAACAGGAAGAAAGAAGGGTTATACTGAGAACAGTGGTAAAAAAGCCCCAGTGTAGTGACTTTGGAAGTCCCCCAAGAGCTAAAATAATCAGTTGTAGTCAGCATAGTGCTATGGAGCTTAGACCAGGGGTCAAGGAAAACCAAGATCAAGGGTCTATGAGGTTTCTAACACTCTGTTCTTAGAAAATAGAGAAGGATATGAAAATACATTGTTAACCTCAAAGATAGATGCAGAGGAAACTGGTGGAGGTCAATGCAAGAACGCAGAGAACATAGAACAAAAACCAAACAGGGATAACCACTCCAACAACAAAAAATGGTAGGGGCCAGAGCTAGGTACTCCTTTAGAAAAGTAAGTTTAAAAAAATACCATCTAGTATCAAGAGTTTTTGTAAATCTAATTTCAAGACAGCTGAAAACAGTGAATCAAAGAAAAATAAATAGGTTTTCCACAAGGACTATACATGAAAATGTAGAATAAAGCAAGATATTAAAAAAAAAAAAACTCTGAATAGAAGAACTAAAAGGAAAATAGTCAAACAGTAAGCCTTACCCAAGTACTAGACTACTTAAAAACTAGAATAGACCTTACAAATCACTGACTCCATGGGATACCAAGTAATATTAAAACAAAATTTTAAAAAAGAAATTAAGGAGATGAATAGAGTTTTAGAAACGTTAGATATGAAAGACCTCTGAAGAAAAATGATTAGGAGGGGAACAAAATGTGAAACTCAAGGAATTGTGGAATTGAATCTTGTAAACTAAAAGTAAACATCAGATTAGTAATAAAAATAATAATATTCTCAAAGGTATAAAATAAAATGCATGAGATTACAAAGGAAATAGATTCTATTAAAACATAGTTATCAGAACATATATAATTAAAAAAATGAATTCATGGATCCCTGTTTTAGAACCTATAAACTGGAAGGTCTCCAAAGGTCTCAATAGGTTCTGCTGTCTTATGAATTTGTAATGAATTTGTTTGAAAAATAATATAAAAAAAAATAAAAGAAGGAACAGCTAGATGGCACAGTGGACAGAGCACCAGCTCTGGAGTCAGGAAGACTTTAATTCAAATTTGGTGGCAGACATCTCCTATTTGTGACCCTGGGCAAGTCACTTAACTCTGATTGCCCCAATAAACAAACAAATGAATAAGTAAATAGATGAATGAATGCATGAATGAATAAATAAACAATAAAGCCATGGTTCAGCCTAGGGCTATAGCTATACTAGAGCATTTAGGACATTGCCCTGCTTGGGGATACCCAGATCTCTAATTCTTTATATGCTTTGCAACTATTTTCATGTAAGTTTCTTGCCTAGGACTTTGTGTTTGCTGTAGGATCATAGATTAAGATTTGAGGTTCTTGAGCTGAAGGGTCTATGAACTGGAGAAAATGGTTTGTAATCCATGCATTTTATTTTGTGCATTAAAAGCTTTATTCTGAGAAGGGGTACATTGGTTTCACCAGACTGCCAAAAGCATCCAAGACAAAAGAAAAAGTTAAGAACCCCTGATTTAGAGCCAGAGGAAGGAGTGATGTTTCCTTTGGTCCTTTCCAACAACAACAAAAAACCCTACCACATTCTTCCCTAAAGAAGAGAAAGAATTGTTTTTTTTTTTAATTGACCCACAAACCTTCATTGAATCAAACTCAAATAGAAATAAGGTGCCTGTGATTGATACCTGTGGTACACAAAGTCCTTATATTTAGCACGAGGGATAAAAAGATAGATTTGCCACAAGGAGTTTATGTTTTTAAAAGGAAAAAAAGACATACATTAATACAGAAAAATCACCTAGCCTTTCTAGGTCTTGGTCTTCCTGTCTGTAAATGAAATAATTACACAAGTCACTGTAATGGAAATGCAGATTTAAAAATCTTCCTTGCCCCTAGGCCTTTCATAGGCTTAAGAGACTCTGAGAACTTTCCTTGATTTGAAAATATACTCTGCCCCCTAATAGGCTGAATGTGGTCACATGGAGCCTGTGGCAGGAGGCTTGGTTTTCAGAATGCCCGCACCTTGATGTGTGATTGGGCAGTTGGACAAGAGGATGGTTACATTCTCTAACCCAGGAGAAGGCTATATAATCCCTGATGTGAGGCTTTGCTTTGGGGCTTACTTTGAGAAGTGTTGTGTGATTTGACCAGATGAGACTCTGGGCAGCTGTTGTTGAGAGCTCCTCAGCTTTGAAAACCCAGATGTTGATGCTTCCCTCTCTGGTAACTGTGATTAGTTATGGATGTATGTAATGGTTGGACAGTTTGGAAGCCTGTCTGCTGAAATGTTCTTGTAACTTATGCTTGTAACCTCTGTATATTCTGAAGTTCAGGGTGCTGACCTTTTCCCCCTGAACTAGGTAAACAATATATGTTTGATTGATTAAAGTAAGCTTGTTAATGCTGCACTTCCCTGCCCCCAAAATGATTGGGAATAAAAAGGAGTATACCTTTTTTTCAGTTGTACATGGCATCTTCACAAAAACTGACCTTGAGTACCACATCTCACCAGTCAGATTGGCTAAGATGACAAAACAGGAAAATGACAAATGCTGGAGAGGATATGGGCAAATTGGAACACTAATGCATTGCCAGTGGAGTTGTGAACTGATCCAGCCTTTCTGGAGAGCAATCTGGAATTATGCCCAAAGGGCTATAAATACTTTCATACCCTTTGATCCAGCAATACCACTCCTAGGGTTATATCCCAAAGAGATCATAGAAATGGGAGAAAGACCCATATGTACAAAAATGTTTATAGCAGCTCTTTTTGTGGTAGCAAAGAATTGGAAATTAAGGGGGTGCCCATCAATTGGGGAATGGCTGAACAAGTTGTGGTATATGCATGTTATGGAATGCTATAAGAATATGGAATGCTATAAGAAAGGAGGAGCAGACAGTCTTCATATTTACCTGGAGAGGCTTAAAAGAACTGATGCTGAGTGAGAAGAGTAGAACCACGAGAAATTTGTACACAATTACAGACACAGCATATGTGTGATGACCAACTTTGATAGACTGGACTCTTCTCAGCAATGCAGTGATATAAGTCAATCCCAAAAGACTCATGATGGAGAGAAATATGTGCATCCAGAGAAAGAACTAGAAAGAAGTAAGTTTATATACAGGTGGAAGCAAAATACCTGATCTTTTTCCTTCTCTTATTTGGTTTTATGTCTTCTTTACCATTTTTCATTCCATCTGATACAATCCGTCTTTATAACCTGACTAATGTATAACGTGAAAGTATTTACAGATCCTATACTTGACTATATGCTGCCATGGGGGGGAGGGGAGGAAGGGGGACAGAATGTGAAACTCAAGGAATTGTGGAATTGAATCCTGAAAACTAAAAGGAAACAAATTAATTTAAAAAATAAATAAATAAGAAAAAAATAGGACCAAAAAATAATAATAATAAACAGTGGAACAATCTGTTCTGGCAGCCTAAAAACAAAAACAAAAAACAAAAAAACTGACCTTGAATTAGGGCATAAAAACCTCAAAACCAAATTCAGAAAAGCATAAATATTAAACGTACCCATTTGAAACCATAATATAATAGAAATAACATTCGATAAATGGCTGTGGAAAGATTAAAAAGTAACTGGAAACTATAATCTAATCAACAATATTGTGCAATGACTAAATATAATAGACTTAGCTCTTCTCAGCAGTGCAAGGATCTAAGACAACTCCAGAAGATTCAAGATGGAAAATGCTATCCACATCTGGAGAAAGTAATAGGAAGTCTGAGTGCAGATGGAAACATACTATTTGCTCTCCTTTTGTATATTTTTTCTTCTTTCTTGTGGTTCCTCCTATTAATTCTAATTCTCCTTTACATCATGACTAATGTGAATATATGTTTAATATGAATGCATAAATAGATCCTGTATCAAATTGCTTGCCATCTGGGGGAGGGGGAGAAAATTAAGGTTTCCTGTTGCCTCAGGGCATAAAACAAACCATCTCCACTAACTTCTGTATCTTTCTCCAAAACCTAGAATCTGTGTACAATTCTTTTATTTAGTTTTGTAGATTCGTCAAATCTCTGGTTGTGAGAGGAAGGGCTGATGGTGGCTTCTTTTTAGGCAAGTGGTGAAGGATGGTGGAGAGACTTTCCTTTTTTCCCTACCTTTCAGTGGATTGTTGTTGTTTGTGTGTGTGTGTGTGTGTGTGTGTGTGTGTGTGTGTGTGTGCAGTTCTGCTGAGTTGCATATCATTTTTCCTTGTATCTTGGTTTTATTGATTGTTATTCAGATTGGAGTAAATGTCATTATTTTACTTGAACATTTAATGGGTAGTGGGTAGTTTCATACTTCCTCTTTTGGAGGCCTTTTTTTTTTCTAGCAGTGTCTTTTGGACCACTTCTCAGAATAATGTTTTTAAATGCATAAAACATATGAGATTACAAAGAAAACCAATTATACTCAAATACAGTTATAAAAATATTGTATAATATGTAAAAACAAGTCCCAGATTAAAACCCCTGGTCTGTATCAACTTGGAGTGGTGTTTCTAATGAAGTATACCAAAGATTAATTTTTGATCCTCTATTGTTTTAAATTTTTTTTAGTGTCTTAGATGAAGGCACAAAGGAAAAATGATCAAAATAATACCATACTCTATTTTAGACTTGTCTTCCAGAAACAACAAATAATAAAATATTTAATTTGTCATTACTATAATGTCCAAGCATTTTTAACTTTAAGAGAGAAAAATAGTGCATCACTCCACCCATCCTGACTTTCTGCCTCTGGGTGATTTCAGGTAATGTTTATAGTAATCTTGAATAGGAAAAGAAATTTTAAAATACCATTTCCAGTCAACATTTTAGAATAATTAACACATTACCTTCTGTATCACTACTCTTACTTATAGAATAAACAAAGGACAATTAATTTACTAATTCTGTCACTATATTGAAGAATGGGTCCTATCACTATTCATTGTATATGAATGGTTGAAACAGTGTTTAGCACATTACTTGGCACATAGTAAGCCTTATTAGTGCTTATTGGCTGAACCATTATAGATAAGAATTAAGTTTGGTTATCATCCTGAATCCATTTCCCTAAGAAACTCCTTACATTTTTTTCTACCTACTTTCCTAACAGAAAAGTTCTAGAATGGGTTTAGAACAGAGAAATATTATTTCCTAATATTTCTAGGGAAAATATAAAAGAGATTTTAAATATGGTTCCATAGTATAGATAAGTTTTTGAAATTTGCAGTTGATGTACAGGTTTTTGGGACAGCTATCATGTTAGTTAACAATCATGATTCATAAAGATTTGAACATTTAGAAGGGTGGGCTAAATTGAACACATTTTATATGTATATGTGTAAAGTTCTATACTTGGGTTCAGAAAATCAGTTTCTGAAAAGTATTTCAGGATGGGTGAGAGGTGTATGTGGCTAAATTATAATTCCTGTGTCAAGGATCTAAGAGTTTTCACAGACTTTAAATTCATAACAACATTCAGATTCACATTGTGAGCAGTGTGATATGCCTACCAAAGAAGCCATTGCTTTCTTGATCTGCTCTAAGAGACATAAAGCATCCAGAAGGAAGAAGGTGAGAGACAATCAGTCAGTGGGGTAAGAAGCATTTAAGTCTGTCCTATATGGTAGACATTGTGTCCTTAGGTACTGAGGATACAGATTTAAAAGTAAGATCATCCCTACACTTTGGGAGTTTGTGTTTTATTAGTTAGATATTTGTGAGAAGGGAAGGATGTTTTTATTTGAGTATTCACATTTATTCTAAGTGGAACCAAAAGACAGTAAATTGTCACACCTTTTCTAGGCAAGGATAATAGCAATACTTGTATTGATTTGAATATTGTTTTCAGAGCAAGAGGTTGAAAAGGAGATATAGAAGTTGGGTATCTTGACAATGTAAGGGTATGTGGCAAAGTACCTTTACTTAATTGGCCCTGATGATAGGTGAGTGACCTTGATGAAGCATAGTCTGACCAGAGCCGTCTGGAATATTGTGTTCAAGTGGGCAACCCATTTTATGAAATAAATTGACAAACTAGACACTCTCCAAAATGTGGTATCCAGGATGATCAGAGTCCCAAAGAATCGTACAAGATATCATTGGAAGGAACTTAGGATGATTATCTTGAATGAAAGAAGACTTGGGAGTTGGAGAAGGCTGTGATAGCCGTCGAGTATTTGGAGACCCTACATATGGAAGAAGGAATAGACTTGTGAGGACAGAACAAAGAGTAATGAATAGAAATTGCAGAGAGGTAGATTTAGATTTGACTCAAAGGGTAAAGTTTGTAACAGTTATAGCTGTTCAAAAATGGAATGGGGTGCCCTGGGAGGTATTGTGTTACCTTTTATCAGAGAACTTCAACCAAAGCCTGTATTTACTGGAAATATTTTAGGGATTCTTTTTCAGATACTCTTTGGACTAGATGATTGCCCTTTAACTTTGTGATTCTTTTACTTAGCTAAATCATTAAGTAAACTGTTTCTCCATTTATATTATAACCTTTCTTGTCTTTAATAGGATCATAGATTAGGACTCTCAAGGACTTTTGAGGTCATCTAGTTCAGTTTCCCTCATCTCTTATTTTATGTGTAAAGAAACTGAAGCCATGAGAACATGATTCTTCCTTGGTAACAGAGGTAGTAATTGTCAGAGTTGGGATTTGATCCTAAGTCCTCTGACCACAAATCCAGTGCTTTTTCTATACTGTATTACATCTCCTATTATTCTTTGTAAATTAGCAATTTTAAAAACCTAATTAACTTAGACTAACAAATGTTTTTTAAGTGTCTATTATGTGTTATGGTTTGGTATGCCAAGGTGCATTTTTGGTGGAGTATGTCATGAAAACTGAGTCAATGAAGAACAGAGCATGGATAAATTGTATGCATATAGATTGGAGTAAGATAGTGGGAAGGGAACATCAAGGAAGAAGAAAATCTGAATTTGGATCTTTTTAGCTGTATCTGTGCCTAGAGAGAGTTAGAGAAAAGTCATTCCTAAGTATGGATTCTAGAGTCCATTCTGTGTTAGTTTTCTGGAGAGTGGGCCAAGTAGAAACAGGCATGAAGGAACAGAGGCATTTCAATAGGTGAAGAAGGGAATGGTGTGGATCCATTGCATGCATGATTGAGGGGGCAGAGGTAGGAGGGGACAGCATGGAATTTGTGAGCCAGTTAGCAATATAATAATTTAGTTATGATAGAGAAAATACGGGTACATATTTCCTCCAGGAAGTGGCTGTGGGTGATTGATGGTTGTTTTATTGTTCTGGGTTAGCTTATTTTACATTGAACTTTCCCTGTTTATTCAGTAGTCTAGTTTATTGTGAAATTTGTGCCACCCACAGCTGCATAGCAGATTTACAGCATCTAGTAAAATCCTAAGGCCTTCTTAACAAAGTATGATCTTGTTTCAAGTGGAAACATATTTGGCTAAAGTGAATCCAGCTTATTTTATGCTTGTTTGATGTAGAGACCTCTGAGACCAAAGCCAATGTAGTACAGTTGAATTTTCACATTTTGGCTTCAGTCTTGTTTTCATTATTGGCTTGGGAATGGATTATGAGAGTGACTCTCCAGGTGTGGCTACATCTTGCTATCTCACGGGTGTACTAATGTAATGTTTATACTTTTATGCCCAATTGCCTGCAGCACTTCCCATGTGTTGCTTGTCTTGGCTCCTAAGCATATTTTCCTAATTTCTGTATGGGTTTTACTCTTAAATCATTTATGACTTGGAAAAACCCAGAGATATGAAATGTCCGTAGTACCTGCCTAGTAAAAGAATGGAAATACACTTTTGAAAAAAAAAAAAAAAAGGAAAATAGATACTTAGCTAGAAACAATTTTTTCTGTGGTAACAAAAATTTATAAATATAATTAATGTTTAGCTGCAACTAAAATAATTATGATAATGCATATTGACATAGTCTTTCTAAATAATTACAGATATAGTTTCCTCATTGAAAATGAAACTGTACTTAGTTTGACAGAGTAGAAGTCAGGGGAAAAAAGAGGTAACATAGTACAGAGGGAACAGGGATGGATCCAGCATATCTAGGTTCAAATAAATGGCTCTGCCATTTATTCCCATGTGACCTTGGGCCAAGTCCTTTAACTTCCATGTGTCTCAGTCCTCATCTTTAAAATGAAGGGGCTGCACTAGATGATCTGTAACAGCTCTTTGATCTGTGAGTCTAAGATCCTAAATCATGCTTGTAACACTTAAGAGCTAATTGTGGACAAGTCATTTCACCTCTCCAGATTTCACTTTACTCAGTAAATTTATACCTATACTAGTGACCTCACACTATTGTCATGAAACTCATGAGAAAATATATTTAAAGTGTTTTCCAGACTCTGAAATGCTATATAAATGTCAGTTATTATATTTTTATTGTTGTAAATTTTTGTTGTTAGAAAGTCTTTGTGATTAAAATATGTTGAGCATTAGCTTCATTATTCTGAGATTGCAAGATTTATTCATAGTATTTAAATATTATTTTTATCTACATAGGACATTTCAAATATTGCCAGCAGTATCTATCTGTACTCCTTAAAATAGGAGTTTTAGGAAAATAAATGTTAATAGTTTGTTTTTTAATCCATATATTTTCATTCTCTCACCTCCAGTCTATAAAATGGAGTATAATTTCTAATGGTTTCAGGAGATAGTATTTATGAATGTATCTTGGGAGGTTTTTCCTATATTAATGTTATCATAGCTATGATAATATTTAACATGATTTTGTATGTATATATTAATATATTATATGTAGTACATATACATTTTGTATGTATATATTAATTTGCATATTATATAAAGGAATTTGTATAGCATGAGCTTTTTTTACTGGGACTAATAAGTTTTTTATTCAAATACAAATAAAAAATATGAGCATAAAATAAAAAAGAGTAGTGATCTACATAACTGTCATCTGTACATATGGCAGGTAGTGTCAGATATTGTACTCTGAAGTCTTGACAAGAGCAAGAGTCATGCTTTATCAGTATCATGTAGCTTCTTAAGATTCACACAGAAATGATATCACCAGAATCATTTAATTTAATTTGTACACCAAATTAAAGAAATCAACTGATATGTAAAAAGGCAGAAAGGCCATAGGCATTCTATGCTACATAAACTTCCATGAATCCATTGTCTAATGAATAGCATTACCAGGACACATTAATCTAGAAACACTATGGTAACTACCTTAAAAGGGAAGATGGCTCAACTTCTCCAAAGAGATCTCCTTTAAGGAACCTTTTAAAAACTTGTTTTTTCATAATAAGTCGGGGTTTAATATGCATTTAGAATATTTTAAAATTGACAGAATTTCAAATTAGGGTTGTAGTCATAACAGAGAAGAGTGGTTAAGGCCTTATAGCTCAATCATATTTGCCAAAATGTCTAAGCAGGGAAGGATAAAATTGATTTGACACTTGTTAATGTAGATAAAGGATTTTCTTTAGGACCTACGGAGCTAAAGAAATGCTTTAAGGTGTATACCCTTATTTGGAAACAAGGTGGAAAATCTGATATTGGAAACTTAAAAAAAAAAAACTACTATAGGAGCTACCTTCAGTGTGAATGATAAACAAATCCAGCTGGCCCCTTGACTTTTGATACTTTGTAACAATATAGAGTAAGCCGATCCAATTGGCTTCTAGTCCTGGCCACTCCAAGCCTGTTATTTTCACATAATTTTCCAGTCTGGTGTTGACATTTGGAAAGGATTATTTAAGCATATGAACATTAATTTCCGTGATCTTTTATGGAAGCAAATGAGATATATTTTATATATATATCTTTAATTCTCTAGCCATCATGAAGGATGGCCCTCTGGGTAGGAGATACATTTGGAAATGAATGTGATGTAAAAAGAAAAAGTAACTGTGACAGTTTTAAATATTGCTATGAATAGTTTAACAAGAGTGTTTTAGAATTCTGTTCAATTTTTAATTTTGATAATCCTTTATTAAATGACTAGTCTATATTGGGCACTATGCTAAATTATGATTATGTGAAAACAAAGAAAAAACCCTTAAAGGACCTGCCTATTTATTGGAAGATGCAGTAGATATGTGTATAGAAGCAGTCTAGTCTTCTTCAGGTCAAGATAATTCTTACTTTATAATCTGACAAGGGGTGACTTCCAAGAAGGCAGAGGAAAAAATTAACCCATAAGGCTATATGACTGTGACTATTTTTCGAATTAGCTTGGTTTATATGCCTTCATTATTGTTTAAATAATTTGTTAAAGACATTTTATTGTACATTTTGAAATATCTACCATCTAGGGTAGTAATTTTCAAAGATTTTAAAGGTTTTTGAATTCTCCCATATTTCTTTCTCACTTTTCTACTATACATTTACTTATTTTTAAAATGAAAATTATTTTCCAGATGTTCAAAAAGAATCAACATTTCCTGAAATAATTAGAAATATTCTGGTCCATAACAGAATTAGAATTGAAATCTAGAAACTCAATCTAAATTAGGAATAATATAAAGTTATAATATATATGAAATAAATATGTAAATTTTGCCTAATCTAAGTATTACTTACATGTTCAGTATTATAAGTGAGGAGAGAAAGGTACTTTTTGTTAAGAGAAATTACTGTATTTCCAGTTTTTTCAAAAACATTTTTGGGAGTGATGATAAATGTCAACAAATCTTAACTTTTACAATCTTCTTCAGAGCACAACTTATTATAGTCGCCGGAACACTGTAGCGCTGTTGTGTTTACTTTAAAGAAATTTATTTTTTAATCACAACTAATTAGCCTTACTTGTCTTTAGGATTCCTTGTAGCTTGAACTGTCTGTAATCTCTTCTCTGTTTGCTATGATGCCGCCATATATTTTGATACTTTATGATGTACTATCTTACGTTGTTTTTTAACTTTAAATGTATGTATACTTTGTTTACTGAAACTTCTTGGAAAGTGATAATATTTGTAAAGCACTTAGCACAGAGCCTGCAACACATGAGGCATTTAATAAATACCTCTTCCCTTCCTTCTTTTACCTCAGAGGCAGATACTGTCTTGTTTCCCAAAACACACAGTACAAAATGTTTTCCATATAGTAGGCATTTCAAAGTTCGATCTTGAATAAGTAAATTAAATGTAACGCTTTCCTTTAGAAATTCATATGATAAAACCTTTAGAGTTGTTTTAAACACATGCGTAGCTTAACATTTATATCTTTCTAAAACATAGCCATCTTCTCTTTTTTTATTTTATTCTTTGTTGTGGAGGTAATAATTTAATCACTTTATATTTGTCTCCATTGATTCTTTGTGCTGGTTTTAGGATTTTTTAATACTCAGTTTAAAAAATCTCAATAATTAATTTTACTGTGATGGTGGCTGTGGTGGTGTGTGTGTATATGTACATGTAATGTATCTAATATGTCTTGTTGGATATTTTTAAACTTAATGTTATCTCCTAGAATATTCTTATTTATTCATTTCATCTCTAGGCCTCTGTTTTCTTATCCTTAATATTAGAGGGTAAAACAGTATAATATTTGCTGAGTGTTTCTTTTGGTGCTGTAAGTCTTTGACCACAAATCTGAATAATATTTTTTTTTCCCTTTTCCTTTCCTTAAAAAAATTAAATGCAGCTAGGTGGCGCAGTGAAAAGAGGACTGGCCCTGGAGTCAGGAGGACCTGATTTCAAATCCAGCCTCAGTCACTTAACACACACCAAAAAACAAAAAAAAACACCCAAAACCTAGCCATGTGGCCTTGGGCAAGTCACTTAGCCCCAATTGCCCTCCAAAAAGAAAAAAAAATTAAATGCTCTGTTTTCACATAATCTTCATTTTTTAATATATCCTTCTTCCATTATTCCAGAGATCCATGACTCCCTTATAACAGTGAATAAAACAAAGAGGAAAGAAACAAAAATATAATTACATAAAACTATCTAACTCATTCTGCAGTACTTGACAGCAGTATGCAAATGTAGGATTCTGCTTCCTTAAGACCCTCACTTCTCCATTGAATGGAGGAAGTTTCATTTTTCTCATTTTTTTTTAAAGGCCAAGCCTGATCATTACAATTCAACAATATTGAATTTCCTTACATTTTAAAAAATTTACATTGTTATAACTATTGTTTACATCATAGAATCAAGGGTTAAAAGATTTAGGACTGGAAAAAAATTGAGACTTTTTTTTGCTTCAATCTCCTTGTTTTATAGTTTTGGAAAGAAATTTTAGAAGATAAGAGAATTTTCCAAAGCCTATTTGTAGTCTTTGGTGAAGTCCGTTTTTGACCCCCATTCTTCTCTGTGTTCTTCATATTTGTTGTTTCTTGAGGTTCAGTAATATTCTATTACATTTATGTATCACAGGTTTTTTGTTTTTGTTTTTAGCCATAGACCTCTCTCTGAGATTCCTTTCTTTGGTACAAAACTGCTGCTATAAATCTTTTGGTGTATATAGAACATTCCATTTTTTTTTGTATGCCTGATATATGTGCATAAGATTGGACTTCTTGATTAAAAGGTATGGACATTTTAATCATTCTCTTCACTAATTAATTATAAATTGCTTTCTAGAATCTTTGGACCAACTTCCAAAAGTTTATTAGTGTGTCTGTATTTCCATAGCCTCTCGCTGTTAATTGTTCCCGTTTTTTGTTTATGTTTGCCAGTTTTTTCATTGCCAGTGAACACCATTGTCCATGTGAGTTTGTTGTAATTATTTTTATTTACGTTTCTCTTATCATTAGTCATTTTGAAAATTTTTTATCATGTTAGTAGTTTGCAGCTACTTTAAGCAGTTTGCTTACGTTCTTTGACCACTAATGCTTTGTGAAATGACATTTGTTCTTATGTAGTCATCTTTCTTTTATATCTAAATATCAGATCCTTATCAAAGATATTTACTTGATATGAAGATTTTTCCCAATCAGCAGATTGTTTTTATCATTGTTATATTTAATTTGTTTGCGCAAAAGCTTTTCAATTTCATACAAAACCATTTGTTTTATCTTTTGTGATTGCCTTTATCTCTTGTTTGATTAAAATTTAAATAAAATTAAGGTTGTTTTAAATTTAAAAAAAAAGTTTTTACTAGGCATAGCTATGTTAACTGATCTGATTCTGTTATAATTTTTTTATGGTGTGAACTTTGATGTTCATGTTGGGTAGCTGGATACTCTTTTTCAAATACCCAGCACTCTCATTTAACACTAAAAACTTATTATTATAGTACCATAAATGCATTTTCTCATTTCAGTCCCGTAAGAAACAATCCTATGAAGGTGGTGGTATTGCAGATATTATCATCCCCATTCTACAGACGAGGAAATTGAAACTCAGGGTGTTTAACTGACTTATCCCATGGTCACACAGTTAAAGAGTGTCACAAGTAGGATTTGCACCCAAATTTTCCTGATGCCAGATATAGCTTTCTATCCTCTACTCCATATTATCTCCCATTTTAACTCCATACTTAAGCCTAAGCTAAAACAAACCTGTTTTGCTTTTTTTTTTTTTTTTTTGAAAAAAGCTTTTTTTTTTTTTTTTTTTAAAAGGCCCTTTTTTTTTTTTTTAAAAAATTTTTATTACTAATAAGTTTCTTTAAAGAATATCATTTTTTTCAAAATAAAAAAATATTTTGGAGAA
>NW_027187289.1:4197009-4203255 GCF_028583685.1 Petaurus breviceps papuanus
TTTTTTTTTTTTTTTTTTTACAAAGGACCTGTTTATATATTTTTAAACATTTATATTACTAATAAGCTTCATTCAAGGATATCATTTATTTCAAAAATATAGAAATTTGTGGAGGAAGATCACAGAAGGTTAAGATTTGTGAGATTTAAAAGTGCTGGACTTGGCAAGCCACAGATTTTATGAAAAGTGATTCATCTGGTTTCTTCCACTTTATGGTCCCTACTTTTCACTCTCTATTTCTTTTTTGATAGTCTCACAGAACATAAATATTAAACAAACTTAAATCTCTTAACAATTGAATAATAATAGTAGTATTGCTTTTAAAGACAACACCAACAGTAACAAAAGGCTGAACTTGGAATTCGGAATACTGGAATTCAGATCTCACATTTGACATTTACTGACTGTGTGACCATCTTTAAGCTGCTTAGTTTTGCTGTTGTTTATCTTTGAGATGAGCATAATAATACCTCATGTATCAACCTTACAGAGTTGCTGTGAAGATTAAGTGAGGGTAGTTTGTAAAAAGTGCTTTAAAAATCTTTTAGTTGGCATATAAATGCCAGCTATTTATTATCATCAACATCATCATCATTATTACTTATTGTGGAAGTACTGTGATTGTAAAGGTTCAGAGGACCCACTTAGCAAATGTCGCTCCCTGTGACTATCAGGAAAACATGTCAAATGCCATACTGCATAGAGGACCCATATATAACCCTTCAGTGTTACACAGATAAAGAGGAAGATAAGTGTGCTTCTCATGAATTTATCCTTATGACTTCTGTCTATC
Source organism: Petaurus breviceps papuanus (assembly GCF_028583685.1). Classification (NCBI taxonomy): domain Eukaryota; kingdom Metazoa; phylum Chordata; class Mammalia; order Diprotodontia; family Petauridae; genus Petaurus; species Petaurus breviceps. The sequence continues at coordinate 4,197,803 of NW_027187289.1, forward strand.
TATCTATCTATCTATCTATCTATCTATCTGTCTGTCTGTCTGTCTGTCTGTCTGTCTGTCTGTCTGTCTGTCTATCTATCTTTATATATACATATGTATCTTCTATTTTATTTGCTTCCTTCATAAAGCTTTATTTTCCCACTTGCTAAGTTTGCTATTCATATACCTATCATTAATTTCCCTTCTGGTAGTATAAGTTCAGAGTTCTTTAATAAATGTTTAATCATTGAAAATAAGGTAGATTAAAAAATGCTAAAAAAAAGTTTTCACAACAGTAAATGTTACTGAAATGTCTTATGAAGATTTTGCCATAAGCTATTTTTTGAATTACAAAATTAGACATAAAATTAAAACATATTTCTATCATATGTGAAAATGAATATCTTATGTTACATGTATGTTCTTAGTGCACTGTTATGTTTATATCAGGAAAATTGGTGAGTGAAAAATGATTGTACAGCAAACAATAAAAGGCACTTTGGATATATGCTTATAAAAACATATGTCCATACTTTGTCTTTTGAAATAAATAGCTACCATGATTTTAACAAAAAAAAAAAAAATCCCCCAAACAGCAAGAATGGAGAAAATATTAATTCAGTCATCTTTTAAGCCTGGCTTATGTTTTGACAGGCGTAGTATTCTTATATTTTCACTTCTGCCATATCTCAATGTTTTGTATGATTTTTGAAATCCATGTTTAGTTAAGGACAAAACATTAGTTAAATGGACAAGATGGTATATTTACATGTTTGTTGGTGAGTATTACATTTTAAAATATTTTTCTTCTCTTTGATATTTCTACAGAAGCTGTATGGGAAATAGAATAGCCTCATTATTGTAGGAGTATTTCTCTGTTCCCTGCAATGATTCCAAAAGCTCTTGCACACTTCATCAGTATTATTGTAATTCTTTGGCTGCAGGATATTTGGCAGCTGTTGCACCCCACTGGCAAATCCTATTCATACTTCTTTCCCATTCACCATTGCCATTGGAGAATTGATTTCTCTCTCCTCTACTCTAACCTTTCCCAATTCATTTTGGATTGTTCAATGTGAAACATTTTAATTTCATATCATACAGCTATTCAGCTCACAATCCCTTTTTTTAACCTGTCACCAGGGTAACAGCATAGCATGCTTTCTTTAGGCAATCAAGTTTTTATTTCACATGCTTAATGTTGCATTAAATGTTTGCATTTTGTTTAACCCCTTTAAATACTTTGAACTGTGGATATGTTTTATAGGGTAATAAAGTTTCTGATTTTAGAGTCAAGATTTAGTAAAGGGTATTGTTATATTTAAAACAAAATGTCAAAAGATCTATTCAAATAGCAAATTATTAGTAAAACACTGAATGAATAAGTATATATGAAGCAGTTCTTTGTAGATAATGGCAACATATTTCCTCTGAAGGCATCTCCAATTTTTGCAACATAATTGTACAACCTGTGTCTTAATTATATTTCTGTGCATCAAATCCACTAACTATAACAATTCCCATAAACTATTACCAATGATACCAAAGTTCAGATGAATTCTTCCCTATCCTCCTTAAAGATTTGTCTCTTTTTCACTTTCAATTTAGATTTATTAGGAAACATTTTTATTAATTTGTATTCAAAATGCCTCATTTAATAATAAAACCTAATTTATAGAGATGAAATAAATACAGATTATTAAAATTAATTATTTTTCCTTCATTTTTTTCTCCTTCAAAGTTGTTATTTTAGAAATAGAAACAAAATAAATATAAAGACAATTTTTAAACATTGGAACAAAAGAGTCTTTAATGGCATGACCTTATTTCAAATTAGCATCATTTTATTGCTTTCTAAACATCTATTTTATTAGTATCTTTCATTTTTATCACATTTTGTAATCAGTATCATTGTAAAAGACAATATCCTAATAACACTCCATAACTTCTTTAAGTGTCTTTTTTTTAATGTCTTTTTCTTCCTGTGTGCTTCTTCTTCTTCAGCTGTAGCTACCACAAAAAGACCCTCCAACAGGTTGCCCATACTTACTTAAGCTGTCTTTCCCCATTTAGCTACTACTGTTCCACATTTTTATGGGTATACACATATCTGTTCACTACCTTGTTTATGAATTGTTTTTCATTAGAGCTTCTGATTTTGCTTAGCACAATATTGTCAACTATTTATCTCCTGTGCAACCAGCAGTCACCTTCTTTGTAGATGGTCCAGAATTTTTTTATGTATTGCATAATCGCATACTTTATAACCTTGATAGCAAAATATTTCTTTACCTAGCTTTATTTACACAGGGGGCATTTTTTTGCTCTAGTTTTGCTAGTGTTTTTTTTTTTTTTTATCCTCAGGATTGTGATCTACCTAACATTTGTTCATTCAGTATTTCATATGAAAGCATTGTGTTGTTGTCATGAAAATGAATGGGATATACTCCGTGTCCTCATGGAGTTTATAATCTCTTATAGGAATAATATATATTCCAAAAGGAATGGTATAAACATGTCTTTTCCAGCTTTACTTTATGATATTATGAATTCAGGAAATATTTTCCCAGGAGATTTATGAGGCAAGTCAGCATAATATTTGAGTCAAAACAACTTGAAAAAAAATTTTTTTCAAAGTTTAAAAAGATTTTTTTGGAGGAGTTAGCTTCTGTAGAAGTTCATACCCACAAATTTACATTGTTTTTTTTTTTCAAATGAATTCCATCCTTCAACAACTACCTCTGTCCCTTGTCTTTCTAATATCAGCAACTGATAATATAAATATGTTCCTACAAATAGACTTTATCCCCCTTTACAAACATGAAAACTAAACAAAAAAAAAATACATATTTTCTCATGTTGACCCTGTGTAGTATTTATTTCTCTGCAGTTCCCATTTGGGGCAATTAGTAATTTCCACTTAAAACACTTGTGGAACAAGGCTTTTTTAGGACAGAGACTTGACCTTTTGCCTTTGTATCACCAGCACAATAGTGCCTTAATAAATACTTGTTAATTGGTTGATCACTATTCCCACAAAATAAACAAGTGGGGTTAACTGCCTACTGTTTAATAACCATTTGAATAGTTTTGAAGTTAAAAGAAGTGATTATTTTTCTGTTATATTAATCACCATTTATTTAATTAAGATTGAAATTTTCCCATTCTGTTTTCTAATGTTTTCCAGGCAGTCTCTGAACAATATTGCAGATTGATGAGATTGCCCAAATCCTCTGTGTACCTGCTCTCGGATTTTGGGTGGGACCCCACACAACTAGAAGATCTTACTTCTGTTTAGAGTATAAATAGAATCTAATCTAGGTGAATTCTTGGGAGAAAATTCTTAGGAAATAAGCCTATGTCATTGTACCCCTCCCCTGGAGTCTAGGGGAATCTAGCTTATAAAGGAGAAAAATCAACCAGAGTGGTCTGGGTAGAGATGGATTCCTTGTCCAGATTGCTGGAGGTGACTGAGTCTCATGATCAAGTCATATTCTCAGCAGGAGGAGCTGAAGAATTTTAGCCCACCTTCTCATTAACATGTACATCCCCTCATTAATTGTTCACCAGACAAATTTGATTTTAAACTGTCAGGGACACCTCCTCTTCCAAAGGTATTTAAACATTCAAGGACTTCATGGTTTGGTCTTTGGTTACCAGTAGAAACCACTGGACATCATTTTATTTATTATCAGTTAGCCTTAATTAATCATTAAAATAGCAACTGAGCATTCTGTTGATTTTTCTGGCTATCAGCATGACTGAGACATACTATCTTTGAGACAAGGCCAATCCATGAAATATTTTAGATCAAGCAACCTTTTAAATAGTTTTTTTTTTTTTGAAAATAATACATGCCAAAAATATAACCTCACTCTTACATCCGTAATTTGGGGTGCTCCTGAATAATGAAACTGTCATGTGAACTGTAGTAGCCATTTTTTTTTCATAGCTAGAAAGAAATTCCATATATTATGGAGTGCTTCAGAAAACTTTACTTATGTGTGTAAAGGAAAAACACAATCCAAGAAAAATAGGCACCTATCTGCATGCATTCTCACTACTTAGAAATTGTTTTTAAAAAATGAAGGAATGTTATAAATTTATACTTCTGCAAGTCAGATAGGGGTTTGAGGCTGTATGTGACCTCCGATTTTTCTTACTTTCAATTCAGGTACCCACCATGTAATGAACTCTGGAACCAAATGACTTTAACCCCAGGACTGTTTTAACACCTAAGAGCAATCCCCATTCACTGTAATAAGTGCAGAAAAGGAACAGACAAGACCTCAGCCCTTTGGTACCACAATATAGGAACCAGACAAAGCAGAGGCTGGCGACTGTGAGGATAATCTCTAGATTTAATCACTTCATCCACCCATTATCCTCCACAGTTCATAATTGAAGGCAAACACATTTAGGCTCAGAATGTCAAAATCCACATTCAACACTGTTGATCACCTCCTAGATGCTCTCCTCTCTAGGTTTTTTGTGACATTGCTTTCTTTTTGTTCTACTCCTGCTTATCTCAGTTCTTTCTCAGTTTTCTTTGCTAGGTCTTCATCCAGATCACAAGTACCAACTAACCCTGAGTATTCTCCAAAGCTCTGTCTGGATCCTTCTTCTTTTCTCCTTCTCTTTATTCTAACTCAGATATCTTATCCAATCCCATGGATTCACTTATCATCTCTATATAGATGATTCCCAGATTTACAAATCCAACCATAATCTCTCTCCTGAGCTCTAGTCTTATATTGTCTGATTCTTAAGCATCTTGAAATGGATGTCCCATTGGTATCCCAATCAGTATGCCCAGAACAGAACCATAATCTTTCCCTAAAACACTTTTTTCTTCTCTGTTTCCTATCTAGGGTATACTACTTTTTTAGTAATGAAGGCTCACAAACTTTCATCCATCACTCCTATTATGCTCACTTCACATCCAATATTATATTGTCTTGTCATATCTACTTTCATAATATCTCTCATATGTATCTTCCCCCTCTCTAGTCACACAGCCAATGCCTTGTTTTTTCTCAACCCCGATACCTCCACTATTGTAGAGATTTTTGGTTGGTCTCCCTTCCTCAAGTCTTTCCTCATACCAATTAGTCCACTCAGTTACCAAAGCCATTTCCCTAAAATGCAAACGAATTCCAGAGGCTTCATCTTATCTCTGCAGTCAAGTATCAAATGCTTTGACATTATCATCATCATCCTCAGAAAGCATGTAAGCTTTGCAAAGCTATTTATAAATGTTATTTTATCATCACAATAACCCTGTGAGGTAGGTGCTGTTATTATTCCCACTTTATAAATGAGGCCTAAAGAAATTGTGACCTCTCCAGGGTCACACAACCAGTAAATATCTGAGGCAGTATTGGGAACAAAGCTTTTTATGACTCTAGGTATAGTTCTCCACCCACTTTGCCCCCCCTCCCCCCCCCCCCCCCCCCCCCCCCCCCCCCCCCCCC